>NW_005875279.1:0-12614 GCF_000147115.1 Myotis lucifugus | reverse complement strand
TTGCAACCTGATGAGTTGAGTAATACTATCAGGCCCATTTAACAGATGAGGAAACTGACGCACAGAAAGATACTTGCCCTGGAGTCACACAGCTGGCAAGTGGCAGAGCCAAGATATGACACCATGGTCTGACGCTCAGAACTGTGCTTTTTCTTCATCACTGTGAATTATCTCCCTATGAATGGCATGGCCAGGAATGATATTATTTTTAACTTTTAAGAGTAAAGTGCGAGCTCTTAATGTATTTTACCTTTAACTGTTCTGTTTTTCCCTCCCAAACTCTCAGATGATGGAAATGCTTAAAGCAAACTAAGGTAGTGTGAGACCACACCATGTAAGTGTGAGCATGGCTCCCTGTGGGCCCACCTGTGTTCTGTGCGCTTCTGCCTACATTCCTGCATGTCCTCTCCGTGTGCTCGGATTCCTGCTTCCGCCGCTTGGTGCTTGGGCCGCATGAACCGTCGCTTTTAAGCCTAGATCTGATATCTTTGTCCCTGAGTTTATATTTGTGCTTCTCTCCCTACAATCCCCGGCACATGGGCAGGAGCCAGAGCACCTGCAGCTGTCAGCCTGGCACCTCCCCAGGAAGGAGCTGGGGCCTCTGGGAATGCGTTTGGGTATTGTTCTCTGACAATGAGCCCTCAGATTGTCAGCTTTTAGGATTCTAATCACGTGTCTATGTTCTCACTGAAACATACTACTCCACCGTGCGGAAGCCTGGGGAGGCCTCCGTCCAGGCCATGGTCACCCAGAGTGAGCCTCGGCCATGCGGTGCTCTTCTGGGCCACCTGCCTCCACAGGTTACTGCTCTGTGAGTCTCGGTAGGAGCGGACGCCATGTGAAAACAAGTACCATGGTGCCAAGAAACAGGGCTTACATTTATTATTTTCTCTGTAAGTATACATATGGTGAACACACATATATTGAACAAACCTGAGATTATGAAGGATTATTAAATCAGATATGGGCCCTATTGGCCCTTCCTTGTACACACAGACACACACAGCCACAGTCTGTTTTGGTGTTCCTTGACTCTATATGAACTCTGTTTCTACTTTGAGTGAATCAATATGTGAAAAAACTATATCTATAGGTAAATAACTTGGGGAGGAGGAATTTGTGTCTGACCAAGAGTAAACCTGGGACCTTTAAAATAAGATCCTACCTTACTATGCCTCCCCCACCTGACTATGATTTCAGGATGGTAACTGCCTCTTATTTTCAATCTCAAAGTTTCAAGTGTGTGTTGAATGGGAATTTATTGGGAGGAAACTTTCCAAATTGTCAGAGATGATAAGAACTTAAAATTGAAGGGGCTCTCACAAGATGTGACAGAATTCTGGGGCTGAAGAAATGGGTCCTTCACTCCAAACCCACTGGTTCATACAAAATCACTGTGGTCTCAAGAGAGAAATTAACCCGTCCAAAATGGGGCAGAAACTGGATTAAAACTCAGTCCTCCTCTTTCCATCATAGCATCTTATCAGTGTATTGACCCAGCTCCTTTCTCTCTGGTTGAAAACCCACATACACAGCCAGGAGAGTGTTTTTTTTTAAGTTAAGGAGCCTACATCCCAAGAAAGGACTCAGGTCCCAGTCCTGGCTCTGTCACGAAATATCTGGGTGATCTTGGGAACGTTACTGTGCCTCTCTGGACCCCAGGCTCTTCGTGTGTGATATGTATTTGAGAACAGCTGATTTCAAAAAGTACATGAAAAAAAGTTTGTTTCTAACCTCGGTCTGTTTTTCACACCATTTCCTCCCAGCAGCATTCATTCCCCATTATAGGTTTATGAAAAAAGTTATAGTCGGGCTGTGCAAATGGGGATAACCCTAAACGACAAATCAAATAGAGAGAGGACTTTAGCCCGGGCTGGTGTTTCTCAGTGGTTGAGCATCGACCTACGAACCAGGAGGTCTTGGTTCGATCCTGGTCAGGACTCATGCCTGGGTTGCAGGCTAGATCCCCAGTAGAGGTCGTGCAGGAGGCGGCCAATCAATGATTCTCTCTCATCATTGATGTTTCTATTTTCCCCTCTCCCTTCCTCTCTGAAATCACTAATAATAATAATAATAATAATAATAATAATAATAATTTTTTAAAAGGGGGGGGGACTTTTCCAGCTTCTTCCAGGTCCTTCCTGTCCCTTTCCTAAGATAATCATTGTCCTGCTGAGACCTCTAGTGGCTATATTGGAAACTGCAGGCGTCTGAGGACAGGGGAGGAACCAAAGATACTGTGGGCAGCCCCGGAACCACACAGCCAAGCACGCCACAGTGGTCTGTGGAGGCCACAGCCTGAAATACTTTCTAGATAGAAAAAAGGAAGCATCTGTGTCCTGAAACCCCAGAAATATCCCCAGAGGATTGGTGGCCTGAAGGATGTGAATATAGCGCCCCACCTCCACCCCCCAAAAAGTGCCTGGCTTATTAAACATATCTCTGCTGGGTTATCCATGGTTATTCATGGTAATGAGAACTCTTCCTCTTTTGTGCTTTCATTTATTCCTGCTTAGTTCAAGGATCTACTGGAAGTTCTAGGTTTAGCCAATGCTTCTTGTCTAGGTTATAGAACAGAACTATACCCCATTTTTATCTGAAACCAAACTGACTCCTGGGAGTCCAAAGCTCCAGCCACCAGAAGCCTGGTTACTTGGCACATTCCTCTCACTCAGACACCATTTGCTCCCTTAGAGCCCTGCCTGGGGGCCTGGCTCTGGAGCCAGTGGCCTGCACTGCTTTTCCAGACATTTGCCTCCTGGTGAGGGAGGAAATAAGCCCTCTGACACCACTGCCTCCCACACTCTGGCCCTCAGTACACAGCTTACACCTGATGGACACAAGGCTGAATTGTTGTCATTGCTTTAACCCAGTGGTTCTCAAAGTGTGGTCCCCAGACCAGCAGCATGATCATCGCCCAGGAACCTATTAGAAATGCAGGTCCTTAGGCCCCGCCACAGACCCACTGAATCAGAAGCTCTCAAAGTGGGGCCCAGCCATCCGTGTTCTACAAACCCTCCCGGTGCTTCCAAGGCTCGGTCAAGTTTGAGAACTGCCACTCCAGGCGTGGACTCGCAACTGTCAGTATACACAGGGGCACGAACTCTCAGCTTCTTTAAAATGTAGGTGCCGACCCCTCACCCACAGAGATTTAGTAGTTCTGCAGTGGGGATGCAGAAATCTGATTTTTAACCCGTTGTTCCATGTTATTCTGATGTGGGAGGCCCACCCATCACCACTCGGGGAAATCTTGCTCTAGAAAGAGCGGGGCCATCTTTGCAAGCACAGTTTAGTTTCCTCTCTCGAATTAGATATAAATATTGTTCTCATGTCTCTGCAGTCATGAAAGAGGTTTCAGGACGTGTCTCAGAACACTCCGGGTCTTTAGAGGGGGTCATACTGCTCCCTTGACAAATCGGTGTTTGCAGCCACGGCGAGGAAAATCTCAGTGGAGTCTGCATCATAATCCAAACGTGAAACCCTCCCCCAGAAAGAGATCATTACCGAGAGGACAGAAAGCGCAGGGAACCTGGGGCTCCTTGTGAGGCTGGCGTCTGGGGTGCAGAGCCAGGCCCGGGCACGCAGCCGTGTGTCCTCTCCAGGCTGCAAGTCCATCAGATGGCGAGCTGCCCTTTTAGTGGAGCCTTCCCACCAGGACCCAAGAAGCTAGTTCATTATAACACCACTAGGAGGGAAGGGTTTTCAAGGCTATGAATACACTTGGCTCATATGGCCTCTGCTTTCACCCTGAAAAAAATAGAGTTCATTTTTGTGAATGCAAAGACCTAACTCTCCTCAGTGCCACTCTGGGTCCTACTGGGAGCTCCGGAAGGGATTTTCCATTGCTCTTCTGGCCCATTTAACTTCCCCGTCTACCCACCCCACCCCTACAGTTCTCTTCAGAGCACCCACGCCTCCGCGGGGCTCATTGAGGTGTGCTCTGAGAAAGCTAAAATGCTGAGTCACGTTTTCAAAGATCTGACAGGAGCAGAGCAAGAGACTCGGGGCTGACACTTCTTATTGCCACCTGGGATTCACAGTCATTGTTCAGGCACCAGCTTGTGCAGACACTGTCTGCTGGGGACAACAGCTTTATCAGGTGAAGCCTCTATTCTTTCAAATCATGTGGGTAGAGCAAGCAAAATGCTGGGAGTCCCTCCCTTCCCTCTTCCTTGTTTACCCCCTTGCCTTCCATCTTCTTCCCCGTAACCATTTTCCCATGCTTTCTTTCTCACCTTCCCTACGCTTCTGTGATTTTTCTCCAGCTTTCCTCCCTCCCTCTCCTTTCTTCCTTCTGGGCCTCACACAGTCCTGAAAAGCAGGCACCCAGCACCCCCACCCAGGAGCTCAAAGAGACTCACAAGCATTCACGGCTGCAGCCACATGCATCCTACCAGGCAGGGAATACCTTAATTTACCGTGAAACACAATTAAAAGACAGAGCTCCCATCTCCTCTCACTCAGACAGAGGGCAACAAGAAAGGGAAGGACATCAGAGGAAGATCCCCATTGCTTAAAATCCGGAGTGGGCAGGAAAGAGAGGAGGGGCGAGAAGTGAGGGCAATCCTGAAAGGAGAACAAGTGCCTCTCACATCAAAATGTCAAAACCCTGTTTAGGAGCCAAGGAGAGGCAGGGCCGGCCTTGCTCCCCGGAAGCACGGGCTCTTCTCTCCCCTCCCCTACTTGTTCTTGGCTCCTGCACCAAGGCCCATGTAGCCCCACAAGGGATCTCAGCTCAGCAGAGCCCCTGTGGTTGGAGCTTAATGTTCTGCAGCCCCAGACTAGACACTGTGTCTTATGCATGAAGTCTGATGGGACAGTGGAGCATTGGAGCGTGCAGTGTGTTGGGGAGGCTTGGAGACAGCACCGGATGTCCTGCTTCCTGCTGCCTCCACTTCCATCCTCCCTCTCCCAACGCCCATCCCATGTCCCCAGCTCCCCCAGGGGGTGGAGGGTAGGTTCTCAGCTCACTCTCCTGCCCTCTAGAACCTGAGCCCTGCCTGGCCTCCCCTCCTTGTGCCCATCCAGTTACCACTGCCCTCAAGGGCCTGGGTATAGGTGGGGAAGGTCACAGTTGGCTGCACCTATCCTGCTGCCTCTTGGGATATAGCATAGCAGTTGCCATCCCACCCGGACTGACCGTGTGCCTGGTGGACATCAGTCAGGAAGCTTCGATGAGGGACGAACTGACTGCTCATTCCCGGTCCAGATACAGACGTTGCAGTAACCAGGGGGGAGTGTCATCTGTCCTCCTTGGGTTTGGGGAAACCACATGGGAAGGGAGATTCCCCAGGGCCTATCCCAAGCCAGGGAACAACATGTCAATCCGGGTCCTGGGGGTGAAGAGATCCCAGCAGCCAGCAGGCCTGAGTAGGCACACAAGGTGGGTCTTAGCACCTATCAAGGTCCTGAATATCCCTGTGCCAGATGGAGTGCTCCAGCCAACTCCCTCGAGCCCAGTCTGTGCCTGCGGAACCTTCTTGTCCTTCTTCCAACCTTTCTGAGGCTGCCTGTGTTTGTCTTTTCTAGCCAGCTTGAGGCGTCCTCCAGGGACAAAAATATGAAGTATGCTTTCGATGATTGCACAAATGAGTTAAATGCTCTGACCTTTGCATTTAAACTGGCATTGCACAAATGAATGGTAAAATTCATGCTAATAATTTACATTTTTAATTTACTTAGAATGGCATTAAATATCAAATAAAAGACACCATTACTGGTATCTTTAAATGTGAATATATTTAATACTAGTATAGCTGAACTGCACACTTAATGAGCAAGATGTACCTGTAATGTGTAATGTAAAAAGGTTAAGATGGCAATTTTATGTTATGTGTATTTTACCACAATAACAACAACAAAAAGAATAAAAACAAATAACATGACAAAGCAAGAGAGAGACCACAAGAAAAAAGGGGAAAGCTTTGTATTTTAGTACCTTTAATGGCGCTTTTTCCTGCTTTTTGGATAATTTTCAGCTATTACTGGGCCTGCATATTATGCAGCTGATTCTGCCTGCACCACACAATCTCCCCTGATGCTGGGGGTGAAATTCTAATCTTGTGGGGGATATTCCCAATCTATGGCTGCGTCTACTTTCAATCTTAGTACCTATTTGTCCACAAGAGGGGAGAAAACACAAAATAATGAAAAGGCAAAGAGATTCCTGCATTTATATGAGCACCCATCTCATTCCTAGGTGACCTCGAATATGCACAGGGTAGAGAGAGAGTTCCGTGATGTGGTCAGTTCATTGATTATGAGACTCTCTTCAAGATCACAGCTTCTCAGAGAGAGCCAAGATGGCAGTGGAGTAGGTTGAAGGTACACTCACCTCTCCCGGGACCAAAGTGAAATTACAACTAAATTATAGAACCATCAACCTGAATGATCAACTGAAGACTAGCTACAGAGAAGTCTTATAACCAAGGATTTACAGAATAAGCCACATGGAGACTGGTAGAAAGGGTGGAGACATGAAGAGGGCTGGCCCCGCTCCCAATGGTGGTGGCTGAGATTCCAGAGGGATATCTCAGCTGTGTGTGGGGTTCTCCCTGAGAAGCGTGAGGTCTCAACACTAAGCTGGGTTCCCCAGCCCATAGCACCAGAGCTGGGAAGAGGTGCCCACATAACATCTGACTGAAAATCAGCAGGAATTCTGTCCACCAGAGAGAGAGAGCAGGCTGCTAGAGACACATTGGCCTCTTAAACGGCCAATGCACAAAATCTCATTCACAGCCACTCACCTTGGGCTCCAGCAGAGGTGGAGGAGAGACTGAGGTTTGTGGCTTTGAAGAGAGAATTAAAAGGGACAACTGCCATGATACCTGTGCTGAGTCCCTCTCCCACACCACAGACACCATCTTTCTTGGGTGGAGCAATCCCTTCCTTATGGTACCAGCCTGGGGAAATGCAATAGCCCCACTCTCTGAACTCTCTGTAGCCCCACCCTTTGGAGCTTGGGCCCTACTGAGGAGTTAGCAGCATGATCCAGGGTGTAGAAGTCTAGGCAGACCTCAGGGGTTATCAGTGACTAAGTTGTGTGGCTTTTGGGGGCCATTCCCCCCACTCTCCCATGAACCTGACTGGAGCCTCCCCGTCACAGGAGATCTGCTAGCCCCACTCTCAGGACTTGCAATGCCCCCCACAATCCTTACTACCCAACTCCAGGTGGCTCCACCCTGCCAAGGTTTTGGAAGAATCCAGGACAGGCTAAGTTGTGTGGCTCTGAGTCCAGAGCTACTCACCCTACCTTACCCCAAGCCTGAATGGCACCTCCCCCTCATAGGAGAGCCATCCTCCTACCTCCCGGTGGCCCCGCACTGCTGAGATCAGGCTCCTGGCAGAATCTGGGACAAACTGAGTTTTGTGGCTCTAAGATGGGGCCATTTTCCCTTGCATGCCCAACCAGTGAAGAGCCCCCCTTTCACACGGCCAAATCTTGGTCTGTTTGGACCTGATAAACTCTGCTGGCCTCACCATGACAACTCCCTAAGACCTTGCCCCACCACAAAGGTGCACAAACACCCAGCAGGTGACAGCTAGACTTGCCATATACTGGCACATTAGCTGAGTGACCTCAGACCCAGCACTGGCACCGAGTTTGAACCTGTATCAATCTGGTGAACACCACTTGCTCCTATCTGGTGACTCACTGAGAACTTACCTCATGTAACTCAAGTATCGTCAGATGCTCTTTCAGTGACTGAACCTAACAAGCAGCCAACAGATGGAGGCAAATGGAGGCAGATCTTGGGGTGCCTTCAGATTTTTACTGACCTGCCCCTGGGCTCAGTGCTGGTGTAAGCCATCCTTGGTGTGCAGCTTGATCCTTCTCATGCACCCAGGCCCAGCAGAGGCAGCCACAAACTGGGGATGACTTTGTAGCTCCAAACCAGTTTCCCAGTGCCAGTCATAGACAGAATCTGACATTGACCTGCACCAGAGCTCCTCCCAAGACACCCAGTGGCCAGCATCAGTCAACATCAGAGCAGAATCCAATTAGCTTCACAAGTGGCCCATCCAAAGGAGATCTCAACAGGCACCAGATCTTCTAAGCCAAATTCCTATTCATGTACTCAGCACGTGCACAGCAACTCAAACACTGTGGTCAGGGTTGATCCTCACAGTCAGCCAGCCTGAGGGTTGATCCATACATCAATGGGCCAATAGCAATCAAGACTCATTTACAACAGAAGGGCTCACAAAACCCACACAGAGGGCATTCCTGGAGCACCCAGCTCAGGTAATCAAGGAGACAGTGCCACTGGGTCCCACAAGTCACCTACTACATAAGGCCACCCTACCAAGACTGGAGCATAGCAGATCTCCATTATAAATAGAAACAAACCCAAAGACTCAGCCAAAATAGGAAGACAAGTAAACATGCCTCAAATGAAAGAACAAGAAAAATCTCTAGAGAAGGAGTGAAATGAAATAGAGCAATTTATCAGAAATGGAGTTCAAAACATGGTTATAAGGATCAGAAGGAACTAATTGAGAATTACAACAGCATCAAAAAAGGATTTAGAAACCATAAAAATAACCAGTCAGAAATGAAGAATGCAATATCTGAAATGAAGACTACACCAGAAAGAATAAGCAGTAGATTGGTTGGATAAAGCAGAAGATCAAATCAACGATTTGGAAAATAAGGTATAAGAAAACAGCCAATCAGAACAGCAAAAAGAAAAAAGAATGTTTTCAAATGAGATAGTTTAAGAAACCTATGGGACAACATAAAGCATAATAACATCCACATTATAGGGGTACCAGAAAGAGATGAGAGATAACAAGGGATCGAGAACCCATTTGAAGAAATAATGACTGAAAAATTCCCTAATCTAGTAGAGGAAAAAGACATACAAGTCCATGAAGCACAGAGAACCCCAAACAAGATGAACCCAAACAAGCATACATCATAAGTAAAATATCAAAGGTTAAAGACAAAGAGAGACTCTTAAAAGCCACAAGGAAAGACAGTTAGTTAATACAATGGAGTTTTCATAAGACTGTCAGCTGATTTCTCAATAGGAACATTTCAAATCAGAAGCAATTGGCATGAAATATTCAAAGTGATGAAAAGAAAGAACCTACAACCAAGACTACTTTATTCAGCAAGGCTAGCATTTAAACTTGAAGTAGAAATAAAGAGCTTCCCAGACAAGAAAAAGCTAGAGTTTGTTATCACCAAACCAGTGTTACAAGAAATGTTAAAGTGACTTCTTTAAGAAAAAAGAAGAAAAACATGATTTAAAAAATAAAATTGCAATAAATATGTACCTATCAAGAATCATTTTAAATGTAAATGGCTTAAATGCTCCAATCAAAAGACATAGGGTAGACCTGGCCAATGTGACTCAGTTGGTTGGAGCATCATCCATGCACCAAAAAGTCATGGGTTTGATTCCCAGAGAACATACCCAGATTGCAGGTTTGATCCCTTGGTAATCAGGACATGTACAGGAGACAACCAATTGATGTTTCTCTTTCACATCAGTTTTTTTTCTCTATCTCCCCCTCCTCCCTTCATCTCTCTCTAAAAATCAATAAAAACATGTCCTTGGTGAGGATTTTTTTTAAAAAATTTAAATAGAATTGCCTTATGACCCAGCAATTCCATTTCTAGGAATATATCCAAAGAAACCCAAAACATTAATTTGAAGGAATATATGTTCATTACAACGTTATTTCTAATAGTGAAGATTTGGAAGCATCCCAAGTGCTACTTCCAAATCTTGGCTATTGGATGAGTGAATTTAAAAAAGGGGGGGAGGGGGTACATTTACACAATGGAATACTACTCTGCTAAAAAAAAAAAAAAAGGAGGCCTTACATTTTGCAACAGAATGGATGAACCTGGAGAGTATTATACTCAGTGAAATAAGTCAGTCAGAGAAAGACAAGTACCACATGATTTCACTTATATGTGGAATCTAATGAATAAAATGAACTTACAAACAAAATAGAAAACATACTCATAGATACAGACAATAGACTAACAGCTGTCAGAGGAGAGGGGTGTTGGAAGCTGGCTGAAAAAGGTGAAGGGATTAAACAAAGGGAAAAAACTCCTAGACACAGACAACATTATGGTGATAACAAGAGGGAAAAGGGGTTGGGGAGAAGGGAAAGGGGGGAAAGGGGGGAATAAATGGTGATGGAAGGAGACTTGGCCTGAGGTGGTAAACACACATATAATATACAAATGATGTATTATAGACTCGTACACCTGAAACCTATGTAATTTTATTAACCAATGTCACCCCAATAAATTTTTTTAAAAAGAACACAGCTTCTCACACTCAACACAGATTGTCTATATTTCCTGCATATTACAAATAACTTGGGTCATTTCTCACCCTCCTGTTTGAAGTCTTGCACCTTGAAAGAAAATAAGCTTGCAGCTCCTCATAGCTCTAGTATGAAAACAGGGAATAAAGCAGATTTAAGTGCAGAAATTATCATTTCTGTAGCACCATTTTTCTACTTAAAATGTGTCGGGCTACACTTTAAATGAGATTTTAAAAAGAGAAGATAGCAACTTGACCCTTCCAGGTTAAGGAAACTTTATCTAAACTGAGGTTGCTATGGTTTATAAATTCCTCAAAATTACTCTTCATGGGCTCATGATGTAGCCACCCAGACACACCTTTTTCTTCACCTTTATGAGCCTCCGTAAGCTCTTTAGGCAGGCATGGGAAGCTTAATCTACTTCCTATGAAATTATACCATTCTCTTGATCAGCTTATCCCAGCTTTGCAAATTGAGAAAATTTCATTCCTGGCATCAACAGCCTGTTAAATTGATTCTGATTAATAATTGAATATTAAGACCCTTTCAAGGCAGCATTTACAACAACAGATTAGTGGGGAAGGGAGAGTGATGCCATATAGCACCATGTCGTGGTGGAACAGACTAATGACCTTAACTGGAGGTTAAATGCAGAGGCAGATTCTGGGGGAGTTTAATTTCTGAGAAAAATCATAGAACTACACAGAAACTTCTCCCCTGCAGACACAAAGACCTACCATTTATTTCCCATTCATATACTTTTAGTGTTGATCTAAATGCGTTCCTCTTGTAAGTGGCGTGTGACTAGAAGTCATATTCTTGTAGTTCACATTAAAGCTTTTTAGATTTTGAATTATTTCTAGTGGCACTGCTATAAAAAATATTTCTTCCTCTAATCCTGAAGGAGAAAATACAATCCTCCTGAAATGTCAGACTGAGAACTAGATAGACTCCTAGATTAACAATCCTTCCGAATGATTTGCAGGCATATAGTGTGCCCAAATAACTAGATCTTTATGGCAAATCCTTTAAGCATGTCCGTGTTTGTACAACCTCAGAACTTCAATGAGCCCAGATTCTCCCAGCTCAGTCTGTGACTGACGGTCATTTCAATCCTATTATTTTACCCATTGGAGAGAAAAGAAGGAAACCTAAAAGTACTAAAGAACCAAGAGATTCTTGCATTTAGATGGGCACCCATCACATTTTCAAGTAACCCCTGAGTTTTCTCAACGGAGGCCTTCAGGCTCCCCTAAAGTATTGCATCAGAACTATCTGGGAGATGAGGTTAAAATGCTGTCACCTGTACTCTTTCCAGATCTACCAATTCTGACTCTTTGGGAATTTTTTAGTTAATTAGGAGGCTCTTATGTAGTAAAAGTTGGGAACTACTGACCTCTAGACACTTTCATTAATTTTGGTGACTCGTGTTTTCGAAATCCAACAATTCTATTGCACATGTGAGAATCTTTAGGTCACTTGCTTAGGAAGAATAATTGGTATGTTTTGTAATTCCTAGAGTTGAGAGCAAATTTCTTTCAGCATTCATTCTTTCAGTGAGTGTGTACTGAGCAGTACAAGACTGGGGCACTGTGCTCACTTTCGTAAGTTAACAGATCTTCACAGCTTCTCTAGGCACAGTGACACCTGCAGGTTTGCTATACTGAGGAAAGACTGGGGCTGCAAGAGAAGGCTGAGAAGTGAATCTTTGAAAGAATTAGGAGAAAGGTAATAATAAGACTCCCCACTTCCTTGCATTATTGTAATTTTTCTATATGCCGGGGCTTTGCCTGTATTATCTTATTTCATCCATACAATAATCTGTGAAGTAGATATGAGTACTAGTATATTGTCACCATTTTACAGATGAGGACACTATAGCTCAGAGAGGCTATTTGGCTTGTAAGCAGTGGAGTGGGGATTCACTCCCAGCTGTCTGCAGGCTCTTATTCAACACTATTCCAACCAGCATGCTCGTTTCCTTTTCCAGGAGGTGAGGCTATCAACTGTGAATATTTGTACTCTCTTGTCACCACCTAATTTCTATTCCAATGGTGATTTGTTTTCTATAAATCCATGAAGCACACATATATGCCAGTCTGTGGGGATACAAGGTAAATAAATGTGTGCCTCAAGAAGCTCCCAGTTACTGCCCTGGCCTGGTAGCTCAGTTGGTTCGAGCATCCGTCCTCCCAGTATGCCACATTTTCTGGTTCATCCCCGGTCAGGACACATACAAGAAGCAACCAGTAAATGCACAAATAAGTGGAACAATAAATCAATGCTTCTCCCTCTCTCTCTCTCAAATCAATAAATTTCAT
>NW_005875278.1:0-12617 GCF_000147115.1 Myotis lucifugus | reverse complement strand
ATCATTGCTTTTCATTACCTTGACTACATCATGCTATTCCCTTCTGGCCTATAGAATTTCTGATTAGAAATCATCTGAAAGCCTTATTGGAGCTCCTTTGTAGCTAACAAATTGCCTTTCTCTTGCTGTTTTTAATATTCTGTCTTTGTCTTTAATTTTTGGCATTTCAATTATGATGTGTCTTGGTGTGGGCCTGTTTGGGTTCCTCTTGCTTGGGACTGTGTGCCTCCTGGACTTGTGTTACTTTTTCCTTCACCAGGTTAGGGAAGTTTTCTGCCATTATTTCTTTAAACATGTTCTCTATCCCTTCCTCACCTTCTTCTCCTTCTGGCATACCTTATTATGAGGATATTGTTATGTTTCATGATGTCCCACAGCTCTCTTAAGCTGTCCTCCTGTTTTTTAATTGTATTTTCTTTTTGGTTCTCTGATTGTGTGATATTTTCCTACCCTATGTTCTAATTCACTGATATGATCCTCAGCTTCCCATAATCTGCTGTGTATTCCTTCCACTCTGTTCTTTATTAGTTCTATGTCATTCTTCATAGTTACTGTATCTTTTCTCATGCTGTTGAGTATCTTTGCCATCATTATTCTGAACTCGGTGTCTGATAAATTTCTTATCTCCACCTCACTTAGCTCTTCTTCTGGAGAATTCTCTGGTTCTTTCATTTGGGGTTTGTTTTTTTGTCTCCCCATTTTGGCTGCCTGTCTGGGTTTGTGACTATGTATTAGGTAGATAGTCACAAACTATCTACCTAATGCTATGCCTCCTAATGTCTAGTGCAGGACAATGTCAAACACTGTTTATGACGAATTATATCAGGCAAAGGCTCAGAGCCTCCAGAGACCACCTCTGCCTGCAGACTGATTGGATTCAGTCTTGAGTAGCCTCAGGTAATCATCCACAGGTAGGGTGAGATGTTTTCCAACAGGTTGGAGCAATTGCTTCTGCCTGGAGGCTAATTGTTATTCTCAGTCTCTTAATAGGCCTCAGAAACTCCAAGGGGTTTTCCAATAGTGTGGGTCAACTGTCTTCTCCCCAGGCAAAAACTGCCTGTATAGCAAAGGTCTGCCTGAGAAAGATGTCCTCCGCAGCATGAGGGAATGACTCAGCATAGGAAAACGGGGTGTCTGCCTTCTGAGCTCTAACCCTAGAGCCTCCAAACCTTGTTTCTGCTCACACAGCCCCAGTCCACTTTACCCTCCCTCTGCTGGAGCCCAAGGTGAATAGCTGCACATGACATTTTGTGCATTGGCCCTTTAAGAGGGTGCCTGCCTTTCTAGCCACCTCTCCCACCAGACATCAACCCTGCTACTTTTCACAGCTAGATGTTATGTGGGCACTTTTCTCAGTTCTGGTGCTCTGTGATGGAGGGGGGCCCATCTTGGGGTTTTCACCCCAGAGTTCTCAGTGGCAACCCCCACAGCTGAGATATCTCTCTGGAACTTCAGCTGCTGTCTGTGGGAGTCCAGCCAGCCCATTTGCACCTCTGCCCTTCCTACCGGTCTCTATGCTGTCTCCACTTTCTGTCCTCAGTTATCAGGGTTCTCTCCAGCTAGTCTTCAGTTGATTATTCAGTCTTTTTTTTTTTGTTTTTGTATTTTAGTTGTAATTCCAGTTTGGTCCTGGGATAATATCTGTGTAGCATCCATTTACTCTGCTTTCATTTTTAATCCCTCATGTTGACTTTTAAACAAAATCAAGACAAAACCTTCAACTTAAAATATAATAAAATTTTGTAAAATTTCAGAATTTTTAACATAAGTGATTTCTTTCAACAGAAGCCATAATCTAGTACTCCGGTGTATTTCTTTCTTTTTTTTTTATAAAATATATATATTTTTTATTTCAGAGAGGAAGGGAGAGGGAGAGAGAGATAGAAACATCAATGATGACAGAGAATCATTGACTGGCTGCCTCCTCTAATGCCCACTACTGGGGATCGAGCCTGCAACCCTGGAATGTGCCCAGACTGTGCCTCAAACTCTGACCTCCTGGTTCATAGATCGACACTCAACCACCGAGCCACACTGGCTGGGCTCAGGTGTATTTCTTTGGTGATCAGCTCTTTATCATTTTAGGTCAAAGTTGGAATATCTAAGACTAGTGAAATTCAGTCTCACAACCATTAACATCTTTACAAATGATAGTCTCTGTAGTGAGGTCAGCACGCTCCGGTCACCAAAGTCCTCACCACTCTCTACTGCCTGCCCTTCAGCTTTCGCTGGCAGTTTCCTGCTTGTTCCTCCAAAGCATTTCCATTGCAACTTCTGTCTTAGATGACATTGATGTCTCACCTCTTTTGCTCCTCTGATGTGATGAAAGCATTGAATCAAGAAACTAACAGGGAAGTCCTGCCATAGATTTCACCTCATGGCCTGTCTTGTTTTCAGAGTGTGAGCACAAGGAGACAAAATACTGGAAGAAGCTCACCTCTCATCACCCCAGGGATGCAAATTAAAATAAGATATCTTTATGCTTCAAACCTCTCAAGTTTGAGTAAATATAAAAATTGATGATATTTAAGGTTGGTGAAAGTGTGAAGAAATAGGTTCTCTTGTTTGCTTTCATAAGTTGATGTCATTTTTTGGTCCAGCTATTGAGAAATGTTCACCATTTTGATTATATAGTTTGTCCCAAAAAATGTGTAAACACACTTTGAATGATTATAAAGGCAGTGTTTATTAAAATACATTTCATTTTCAAAATTGGGCTATCAGCTGTTAAAGCATTTATACATTTTTTTGGGGGACACCCTATATATATTTCACATATTCAAATATTTTTATTGTTACTGTTTGTGGTAGGAAACTTAAAAATAACCTAAATGTTGATCAATTGGGAAATGTTTAATCACAGTACTATGTATACAAACAAGTAAAGTTGCCTAGCATTTACAGCTGAGTCAAAAAGCAAAATCTAGAACAATGTGCATAGTATGATCTCATTAAAAGCCAGAATACTGGTAAAATAAAAGTACTGCATCTATATATTTTGATGAATGGAAATCAGTATATATATATAATCTAGAAGCATATGTCACAAACTATAACAGTTCTCTGTAGTCATGAGAAAGAATGGGCTAAGTTGGAGACACTAACTTCATGTTCTTTTCCATTAATCAGCATTTTTTATTTAAACAAAAATTTTAATAAAGATCTACACTAATAAAAGAGAAACATGGTAATTGGCGTACGACCGCTACCCTTCTGATAGGCTAATCAGCATATCCTTATGCAAATTAACTGTCAGCCAAGATGGCGGCCGGCAGCCATGCACTGAAGCGAGCAGGGAGGCTTCCTTGCTCCAGTGACTGCAGACTCCAACGTTCCCCGCCTGACTTGCCGGCCTCTGAGCTGGCAGTTTGAAACATTCTAACAAATATAGGCCGGGATCTCAGAGCTGAAGTTATACATTGTTTCGATTATAGAACGGCAAACAAACCAGCAGCGGAAGCCTCAGAGCTAGAGCCAGAGCTAAAGCTGGCCCAGAAGAAAAAAAAAAAGAAAAAAAGGAGTGGTTGGGAGCTCCAGTCAACAACCGCCAGCCTGAAAGCAGCCCTCAGCCCCTCACCCAGACTGGCCAGGCGCCCCAGTGGGGACCCCCACCCTGAAGGGTGTGTGACCAGCTGCAAACAGCCATCATCCCCTCATCCAGACTGGCCAGGCACCCCAGTGGGGACCCCCACCCTGATCCAGGACACCCTTCAGGGCAAACCAGCCGGCCCCCAGGCCTCTATCCTATATAGTAAAAGGGTAATATGCCTCCCAGCACCGGGATCAGCGGAGCCGCGAGGCCTCCTGGCACCAGATCAGCATGACAGGGTGCAGCGCCCAAACCCCCTGATCGCCCTGCGGCTCTGTGTGTGACAGGGTGTGGCATCCCAACTCCCTGATCGGCCCTGCTCTGTGTGTGACAGGGGGTGGCGCCCCAACCCCCCTCCCCCCCACGGGCCCTGCTCTGTGTGTGACGGGGTAGAGCCATAACCTCCCCATCGGCCCTGCCCTGAGTGTGACAGTGGCGGCACCCCAACCCCCTGATCGGCCCTGCTCTGTGGGTGATAGAGGGCGGCGCCCCAACCCCCTGATCCGCCCTGCTGTGTGTGTGACAGGGGGCGGTGCCCTAACTCCCCTATCAGCCCTACTCTGTGCGTGACAGGGGGGAGTTCCCCAACCCCCTGATGGCCCTGCTCTGTGCATGACGGGGGGGGGGGGGGGGGCAGTGCCCCCCTGATTGGCCCTGCTCTGTCTCTGTGAGTAACAAGGGGCAGGCCCCACCCCCTGATTGGCCCTGCTCTGTGCATCACAGGGTGTGGCTCCGAAACCTCCCCATTGACCCTGCCTTGAGTGTGATAGGGGGTGGTGCCCCAACCCCCCAATCAGCCCTACCCTGAGCGTGACTGAGGGTGGCATCACAACCTCCCGATCCGCCCTGCTCTGTGCATGACAGGGGGCGGCGCCCCAACTCCCCAATCAGCCCTGCTCTGAGCCCGACCAGGGGCTGCACCTAGGGATTGGGCCTGCCCTCTGCCACCCAGGAGCAGGCCTAAGCCAGCAGGTCGTTATCTCCCGAGGGGTCCTAGACTGCGAGAGGGCACAGGCCGGGCTGAGGGACCCCCCCTTCCCCCCCGAGTGCACAAATTTTTGTGCACCGGGCCTCTAGTTTTATATAAACTCACATAGTTCCTAGCCCCCAAATATATGAAGGTATACAATAAAAAGTTTTCTTTCATCTATGTCTACACCCAACCCATGTAACAGCTACTGTAAGTTTCTTAGGCATTCTTCTATCATTTCTTTTCTCTTTTTTGCTTAAGCAACTGAAATTTATTTTGTTACAGTTCTGGAAGCTGGAAGTCTAAGATTAGATGTTGTTAGGGTTGGTGTCCTCTGAGGCCTCTCTTTTTGGCTTGCAGACGTCCACCTTCTTGCTGCCTCTTTCACAGGTTCATCCTTCTATGCACAAATCTTGTATACTTTCTTTATGTTTCTATGAACAAATACAAATATAGATTCTTATTCTCTCCTTTTCTTTCCACAAAAGATAGCATGTTATATCCTGCTTAACACAGTTTTTTTCCCTATTCAACAATATACACTTTTGTACTGTTTGATAAAAATATTTACAATAAATCCTATTCCTTTGAAATTAAAATATATGACAGATGTTGGCCCTTGGTGAATGGGTGAGGATTGAAGCTATGGCGAGGGATTGCTCATCTCTCACAAAGATGGCAAAGTCACTTTAGCAGTTGGAAATCTAGATAATATTTCTAAAATTGAGACAAAAATAGTTATTTCAAGTAAAGAAGCATTTATCAGTCAATCATGAATTCGCCCACTGAGCACTGAGCTTGCTCTGCTTAGAAATGTAGTTCCACATCTCTAGATAGTCACTGTCTTCTTGTCTTGAAATACTTCTATGAAAGCACCCAGTGTTCTTTCTTCACATGTCTGTTCTAAGCACTTCTCTGCCGTGAGAAAGCAGTTTACATGGCTCAGAGTCAGAGCTGCGGCAGAGTGGCCATTACACAGCTTTCCAGCTGTGAGAACTTAGGCAGGTAATGTAATTCCCTAATCCTGTTTCATGATTGAGGAAATGGGGTAATACTAATAATTCCTTCATAGGATTGTTGTGAAGATTAAATGAGATCATATATGGAAAGCATTAGCGCACAGTAGGGATGCTTTATTGTGAAATCAAAGGCAAAATCCTCTCAGAGGTCTTGCTTAATTCAGAAAATATTTATTTGAGGATTTGAGACTAAGGTTATTTCCACTTATGTCTTTACTTCCTATGAGACAGGTTACCAACTGGGTGATGTGAGCCATAAGACATATATGTTTAAAACCAAGAAATAATTAATTAACATTATCAACTTATGATCCCAAACTGATAAAATTAAAGAGACATGTCCTAAGACTACACCCACAGGCCCTAAAATACAACCCTTTGTCTCGTATGTTTGACCTCTTATGATACAGATAAGACCATATTTTAAATTACAGATAACTTTACTTGCCTTTTAGACTTTAGGAGATTATTTGAGGTGTGCTAAGATGGCTCAAGTTTTCTTTTTTCAAACACAAGCAAAGTTTATTTATAAAGTCACAGAGGTAAAAGAAGGGAGCCATGAAGAAGTGAGCCAGCTAGGCTACCTTGACTCAGGAAGCAAGTTACAGAGGTAAAAGAAGGGCTCTTGGAGCTTAGGCAAAAGATAGCAAAGGTATGCGCCTTGAGGGAAGAAAAGGGGAAGGAAAGGGACAGGCATGCTCAAGAGGGAGAGACCACACTCAAGTATTCTTAAAAACTGTATGACCCGGCCAGCTTGGCTCAGTGGTTGAGCCTTGACCTATGAACCAAGAGGTTACAGTTTAATTCCTGATTAGGGCACATGCCTGGGTTGTGGGTTCGATCCCCAGTATGGGGTGTGTAGGAGGCAGCCAATCAATGATTCTCTCTCATTATTGATGTTTCTATCTCTCTCTCCCTCTCCCTTCCTCTCTGAAATCAATAAAAAAATATTTTTAAAAAACTGTATGATATTACCATGAGATGACATTTCACAACCATGAGAATGGATAAAATTAAGAAGGGGTCCAATACTAAATGTTGGTGAAGATGTGGAACAACTGGAACTCTCACATTACTAGTGGAGTGTAAAGTGGTAAAAGCGCTCTGGAGAGGTGCTCAACAGTTTCTTGAAACGTTAACCACACACCTACCCACTGATGCGGCAACCCCAGGTTATGTGTATACCCAAGTGGGATTGTTCATAGGTCGCAGTTTTACTCATAATGGCTCCCAACTGGAGACTGATGAACAGGTGTCCATCCACAGGAGAAAGACATACTGTAATATATTAATATTCAGCAATCAAAAAACAAACGTGTGCAACAACATGGAAGAATCTCAAAAACACTATGTGGCAAAAGAAGCCACCCATGGAAAAGAACATATTCTATATATAATTTTTATATGAAGTTTAGGAAGAGGCAAGACTCTTCTCTGGTGAGAGATCTCAGAACAGTGGTTGCCTCAGGGGAAGTATTAGCAGGAACAGGCGTGAGGGATCTTCCTAGGATGAAGAGAATTTCTATATGTTGATTTGGGGGATAGATAGGGTGGGTACATGTGTCAGAATATACACCTAAGATATGCTCATGTTATTCCATGTAAATCATATCTATCTCAATAGGAATGTTGTTAGCATAAACATGTCAGAGATCAAGGCAAAAAAAAATAATATTGAGAAGATTTATTCCCTTTCTCTGGGATAAAGAAAGCATCTGTAGGAAGTTGCCAAGAATCTATAGACCCTACCACAATGTCCAAAGTAAGACTCATAAATAACTGTGCTTATTGACTCTGGTAGAGGTGAGGGGGTGAGAGTCATCCTCCCTCTGAAAAGCCGCTGGAAAAGGGAAGGTTGACCTTTGACCTGTCCCTGCAGCCTGGGCTCATCCACAGGCAGATGGGCAGCTGCTCCCACGGAAGGAAGCCCTCTGAGCTCAGGATGAGCTGAATGCAGGACTCCGAGAAGCCTCTTCACCAGTCTGGGCCTTGCTTTCTTCTTCTCTACACTTTTCTGAACTGCTCAGCTGACATGGGATTTCAACAGCATTCTTTCACCGTTCATGCTGCAGGAAAGCAATTTGTTATTGAGTGCACACTTCCTTTGTAAGGCGATACATTTTCCCCTGGGCCTTAGTCCCTGTTTCTAAAGAGGAGTTTGAGAGCCTCTCCCAGGAAGGCTGAGATTCGCATAACTGCCAGGAAGAGAAGAGGGGGGAATGCGGGAACCGGAACCAGAATTTCCCTCAAAGGACTGAAAAGTCTTTTTTCTTCTATAGTATATACCGTTTCTGTTCGGAAAGTTTTTTAGCCTGTCCTGCTGTGAAGACCTTGTCTCTACTAAACTATAAGCCCAAGTCATTCCATCTATAATAATAAAAGCGTAATATGCTAATTAGACCGGACGTCCTTCCAGAGGACCTTCCGGACAAAGCCGGGGCTGTAAGGGAAGCCTGGGTCCCGGGTGCCAGAGGGAAGCCAGTGCCTGCAGCCGGGGGAAGGAAGGCCTACTCTTGTGTGAATTTCGTGCATCGGGCCTCTAGTACAAAATAAAAACCCAGAACAGTGGAGCATTTACAGCATGTTTATGTCTCTGAGGAAATATTTCTTTAAAAATTATTACTTCAGTCAAACTTATTTAGGGTAGTTATCTGGTCCATTATGTCAAATTTTGGAGATTATGAGTCCTTTAAATAATTATTTCCCCCTAAGATTAGATTTTTTAAAAAATGCTGTATCTAAAAATCTGATATTGGAAGTTGTTTCCTCCATTTAAACCATTAATGTGCAGTTGGATTAAATATTATTTGTTAGTTAGGAAGTGAAAACTTTAGAGATGCCTAGTTTAGTTCCTTTTTCATCTTTGCCTAGTAAATCACTAATCATATCTCTTTTATTTATTTTTATTGATTTTAGAGAGAGGACAAGAGAGAGAGAAACATTGATTTGTTGTTGTACTTATTTATGCATTAATTGGTTGATTCTTGTATGTGTCCTGACTGGGAATCGAACCAGAAAGCTTGGCATAGTGGGAGGATGCTCTAACCAACTGAGCTACCTGGCCAGAGCCAATACTACATTTATCTATCTATTATCTATCTATCTATCTATCTATCTATCTATCTATCTATCTAATCTACCTATCATCTATCTATTTTCTGTAGGGGAACTCATTTATTTCATGCCGGGGTCCTCGTGGGTGACAGGTTCACCATGGGTACTGATGATGATGCTAAGTGGCAGCAGTAACAGTGTGTTGGAAAGGCCGCGGGTTGCTGGTGAAATGGTCCAGTCAGGACGACCCTAAGAAGGTCGGCGGGTGGCCATGCCAGAGCCCGGAGCATGACGCTGGGATACGGCCTGGGTCCCACACGGAAGACTGTCCACCGTGGGCGCTGCAGAAGCCAGTGGGGTCACAGCGCCCCGTGCCGTCTCCAGCAGCGTGCTCTCCACAGCACCTGCTGTCACTCCGCAGGTAGGGCTGGCGCAGCCCCGGGGACAGGCAGGCAGGGTGAGTCTGCGGGTGTGCAGCGTGGTCCGCGGTGAGGGGGCCCGCTCCTCCACGATGGTGCTTCAGGGGAGCCTGGTAAACATGGGCTGTGAAACAGGGGGAGGAGGGGCGTTGGCTGTCCTGCCCATAATGGTAATTTTCCAGCTCACACACTCCCTTGGCAGTGGAAGACAGCCTTTCCATTTCCACCTGTGTTTCGGTCAAACCCTCTAAGGAAGCCCTCAGCTCCTGGCACAGCACCTCCAGTTCCCTTCTGTACTCCAGAGGCCTCGCTCTGCATTTTCATCGTTAGCCGGCTGCCCGTCTCTGACTCTCTCTTGTCTTTACTCAGTAAACGGATTTTCGTGCTGCCATGTTATTTGCAGTAGCAAAGCCTGCATCACGGATGTGGAGGATGGGATTGGTGGTTGCCACAGGCAGGGAGTGGGGAGTGGGGTAAATGGATGATGGGGGTCATAAGGTAAACAATTAATTTTTTAAAAAAAGCTCTAAGGAGAAAAGTGCTGATTCTCTTTTTATTTTATCCCCTGTTCCACTTTTAGCCTAAATTCCAACTTTAGGCTGGGGTAGAGAATTTAGTGTCCAACCCTGCAAGTAAAAAGATAAACAGAATCTAAAATATCTCCAATTACTTGTACACAGAAAGGGTCTTTTTTTTAAACAAGGTTTACATTTTTTTTTTCTGTCTCCAGATAGACTAGAACATAAACATTTCTTTGTAAAGAATCGAGGAAGGCTGAGAGGATGGGTAGGAAATGACATCCGGATAATCAGTTATCCAAGATTCTGCACATGACCTGCTAAAATTTGGACTTTAAAATTCTTTATGAAAACCTTTCTCATTGTATTTTGATGGTAATACCTATAGTTATTATTGTAGTAGTTTGCTAAAACAGCTATCCATTTATGAATGAGATAAAAGACAAAATAGGAATAGATGATATAATTGACTTACATCCTTATATCTTTCTCCCTACTGTATCTATATGGAAACTGTATATGCTTTACTAGACCCTGTCAACATAAGAACATTCACACCTGTAGAAGATTTTATGATTTTTTTAGAGTTTATTTGAGCTAGAGGACATGCCTGGAAGCCAGATCAAGGGACTGAGAAAATGCTCTCTTGAGAGTGGTCTAGAGCAGTGGTTCTCAACCTTGGCTGCACATTAGAATCACCGGGGAATCTTTTTAAAATCCTGATTTCTGGGCCTCGTCCTCCGGAAATTCTGTTTCTTTGTTACTAATGTTGTGTCCCCACCCCATAACAAAGAAACAGAATTTCTGGAGGATGAGGCCCAGAAATCAGGATTTTGAAAAGATTCCCAGGTGATTCTAATGTGCAGCCAAGGTTGAGAACCACTGGGCTAGGGCTTGGTTCAGTATTTGATTCGTTCAGTTTTAAAATATTTCCTGAGAAAAATAAATGTAGACATCATGGGTTTCAAGAAAGTCTCTATTAGATGAATTAGGGTACATTTGAATAGTAAAATTGTATGTTGCCCTATAACATCCCTTAGCTGGAAGAAAATAGGTTTTAATTGGCTGATTAGATATCCTTACCATTTTTACAGAAGCTTTACTCTAAGGGAGAGGGCAAATTGGATGGGGCTAAGAACAGATAAAAGTAGCCCCAATATCTACAAGGGCCTAGTTTCCCCTTTTATGATAATTTCAATTTCTTCTCATTGGTCATAAGAAGAGGAAATGCCTTCTCCTAATCCTCAGAGTAGCTTTATGCTTACTCCTGTCTCCTTACTTTTTCTAAATTCCATTTCAATTTTCTACAATCCTTCTTAAGATGATTTGCCTTTTTACAGTAAAAGTAGATTCCTTTCCCCTTTTTGAAAAAGCCTTCAGGGAGGTCTGGCCTGATTGCTTTTTTGCTGGAATTATAAATTCATGGTTTTAGTATCATTATCTTTGTCCTTCCTAAACCAATAAGTATATTAATTGAAATAGGTCAGAATAGCGAGAATCATACGTTCTAATTCTTAAATCAAACTCCTTGGTGAACCCATCAGGATCTTGGAGAGAGTGAAGAAAACCTTTAGCTAGATTTCTTAATTCTGTTCTAGTCCAAGGAAGTTAAACAATTGCTGGTCCCCCGCCTCCCCCGCCCCGCCCCCCCCGCCCCCCGCCCCGAAACTGGCTTTTATTTAAAAGGAGATGCCAGAATTTCTTTTCTATTCTTTCTTTTTTTCTGGTCTACCTTGATCTAGCTCTCTATTCTGAGTCTCTCCTAGCTCAGTAGGGAGTGATGGTGTGGGAGGTGTAGAGGAGCGAAAAGGGAGAAGGAAGAGAGGGTAAGTCTCCACAAGGAAGTTCTGAAAGCATAGGATATAGAGGGGCAGTTGGAGAAGGGGGGGAGCGTGGTGTTGGCATAGAGCAGCTTTGGAAGCCTTTTTAAGTTCTGAGACAGGCTCTGTAATTTTCTTGTTAACTTCCCCTGGGAAGATAATTTACTTGTGCACTCATTTAAAGGCGTCTATTTGCCAATTGAGGTGTTTTTCATTCATATAGTTTGATTTTAGAGCTTGCTTTTTTCCAATTGAGCACACAGAAATTAATTCAGAGGTGTCAAAGAGACCTATTTTGACCATAGTAAGCTGATACCACTTTTAATTAAATCTTCCCATGTCTGTAGCTACTTGCAAGTTAAGACTTCATATAAATTGTACATATAGTTTGCAGGAATATAATAGGGGGTTCAGGGTATCTTGGGGCTTGTTGGCCGTGGAGGCATGATTTCTCACATTACTTTTAGTTTTCTGTTGAGATCTACAGAGTCTGAACAAACGTCTAGTAATATTTTGTGGTGGGTTGAAGTGTGCTGCTTGTGGGTGGAGCTCTGAAGGACTCTCTTCTCAAGTTGCTGGAGAAGAGACATGTCTCGATTTCTCTCCCTGACTGTCTAATACAGCATTAGGACTCGAAGAGCTAAGCAGCCAGCCTTTATGTGCACATCCCCTGATGAATCAATTATGTAATTACAAAGTCTTGGAGTTCCCTATGGGGCCACTTTGCACCTTGAGCATTCCTCAGGCACTCCCACGGAGATTCCTAGTCACCTAAAGCCCCGATATTGGGGCGCGGGGCCGGGGGTGGGGGGCATGGTATGTGCCCCTTATCTTTGGAGATGAACGAGTTCAGACTCTAATTTGCCCAGCAAAAAAATTGTGTTCAGATCCCCAGTATTTTGATTGAAAAGCTGAAATCAGAAACAGTTGTCCATTTTTTTTCCTCCCGTTCCTGGGTTATCTCAGCCCTCATCCATTAGTGCCACCTTGAGGAATTTCTAAGAATAGTTCATAAAAGACCGACCTCAAGTGAGGGAGGTCCAGGATTCCAAAAGAAAACTCACCCAAGCTCACCAGATAGGAAGCAGGGTGCCAGTGGGGCTCAATGGACCCCTGCTGGTACCTAACACTGGCTATGGGTCTGCAGGTTGGTCCTGGGTGGACTTCTTTGGAATCCTGCCGACTGTGCCAAGTAAATGTTGATGAAAGAATATCTAGCATATAGAAA
>NW_005875277.1:0-12622 GCF_000147115.1 Myotis lucifugus | reverse complement strand
GGTCTTCTGTCTTAATTATCTCTTGTCTTCTGAGATTTATAAAAATTCCTTTGGATTATAAAGGTGCTATAAAAATGAAAAGAAAATGCCTCTTTGGAAGTTCATTATAATGCCATCTCTGGCACACAAAAAATGTTGTTTTATCTACCAAATGATAGGCTAAGAATTTTGTGATGAGGAATGTTAGTGTTAAAATATAATTAGAGTTATGGTTTTCTAATCATGAATTATCGTAGTATTTATTGCAGTATTTTAGGCTATTTCTCAGGCAGATTTCTTTCATTTTTGAGGAATTAATTATTGCTGAAAAATGTTGTTTTAGACTCTTTAAATATCAGATGGAATGTTGATTTATATTTTCCAGTTTTATTGAAGTATGATTGAAAAATAAAATTGTATATATTTTTAGTGTGATCATTTGATATACTTATATACTGTATAATGATTATCAAAATAAAGTTAGTCAACATATCTATCATCTCACATACTTACCTTGTGTGTGTGTGTGTGTGTTTTGTGTGTGTGCTAAGAACATTTAAGATCAACTATATTGGTAAATTTCAAACTTACAATGCATCATTTTTAACTGTAGTCATGATGCTGTACATTAGATTCCAGAACTTTTTTGTCTTATAATTGAAAGTTTGTACATTTTGATAACCATTTCTCCCACCCCAACCCTTGTCAATCACCAGTCTACTCTGTTGTTTAGTAGCTTTTTTAGATGCCACCTGTGAGATTATATACTACTAGGGGTCTGGAGCATGAAATTCATGCACAGTGGGGGTGTTGTCCCTCAGCCCAGCCTGCACCCTCTCCATTCTGGGACCCCTTGGGGGATGTCCGACTACTGGTTTAGGCCCGATCACACAGATCAGGCCTAAACTGGCAATCAGACATCCCTCTCACAATCCGGGACTGCTGGCTCCTAACTGCTCACCTGGCTGCCAGCCTGATCGCCCCCTAACTGTTCCCTGCTGGCCTGATTGACACCTAACTGCTCCCCTGCAGGCCTGGTCATCCCCAACTGCACTCCCCTGCCAGCCTGATCACCCCTAACTGTTCCCTGCTGGCCTGATTGACACCTAACTGTTCCCCTGCAGGCCTGGTCATCCCCAACTGCCCTCCCCTGCCAGCCATCTTGTGGTAGCCATCTTGTGACGTTATCGCCTGACACCACCTAGGCTTTTATTATATAGGATTTGTCTTCCTCTGACTTATTTCACTTAGTATAATGCCCAGAAGATTCATTCATGTGATCACAAATGACAGGGTTTCCTTCTTCTTTATGGCTAATGACATTCCACTCCATAATATTTTCTCTTATCCACTTATCTGCTGTTGGATACTTAGGTTCTTTCCATGTCTTGGTTGTTGTAAATAATGCTGCAGTGACCATGAGAGTGCAGATATTTCCTTTAAATATATACTCAGAAATGGGATTGTGGGATCATTTGGTAGGTTGTTTTGTTGTTGTTGTTGTTTAATTTCTTAGGGAACCTCCATGCTGTTTTTCTTTGTAGCTACATCAATTTGCATCCTCACTACATTCTTGCCAACACCTGTAATCTCTTGTCTTTTTATGATAGCCATTCTAATAGGTGTGAGATCCTATCTCATTGTGGTTTTGATTTACATATTCCTGATGAATAGTGATGTTGAGCACTTTTTCATGTATCTGTTAGCCATGTGTATATTTTCTTTGGGGGAAAAATGTCTATTCAGTTCCTCAGGCCATTACTTAATTGGGTTTTCTGGGTTTTGCTATGAGTTTTTATGTATTTTGCATATCAACTCTTAATCAGATATAGAGCATGCTAATATTTTCTCTCATTCCATAGGTTGTCTTTTCATTTTGTTCATGTTTTCCTTTGCTATGCAGAAACTTTGTATTTGGATATAGTCCCACTGGTTTATCTTTACCTTTGTTGTCAGTGCTTTTGATGCTAAGTTCAAAAAATTGTCACCAAGACCAATGTCAGGGAGCTTCCTGATGGTGTTTTCTTTTAGGAACTTAATGGTTTCAGTTCTCATACTCAAGTCTTTAATCCATTTTAATTTATTTTTGAGTATTGAGTAAGATGGTGCCTAGTATCATTCTTTTGCATGTGGCTTTTTAGTTCTCCCAGTACAATTTTTTGAAGAGACTGTTATTCTCCATTGTATAGTCTTAGCTGCTGTGTCATAAATTAATTGACCACATATGCATAAATTTATTTCTGGTCTGTGTGTTCTGTTCCATTGATGTGCCTGTTTTATGCCAATGCAATGCATACATCAAGCTTTGTAGAATAGTTTGAAATCAGGAAGTGTAATGCATCCTTCTTTCCTTTTCTTTTCAAGATTATTTTGGCTACTGAGTCTTTGTGAGTCCATATACATTTTAGGATTGTCCTATTTCTGTGAAAAATTCCATTGATATTTTTATAGGGATTTTATTAAATCTGTATATCACTTTGGGTAGTATGTACATTTAACAATATTAATTCTTACAGTGCATGAGCATGGGATATCTTTCCATTTATTTTTGTCTTCTTCAATTTTTTTTCACCAATATCTTAAAGTTTTCAATGTACTTACTTTTTTACTTCATTGGTATTTTATTCATTTTGATGAAAATGTAAATGGTATTGTTTTCTTAATTCTTTTTCTGATAGTTCATGATTAGTGTATAGAAACACAACTGATTTTTGTATGTTGATTTTGTGTCCTGCAACTTTATTGATTTATTTATTAAATTTAAAAGTTCTTTTTGGAGTCTTTAAGGATTTTTATATATAATATCAATCTTCAAATAGAGGTAGTTTTACCTTTTTCTTCCAAATGTGGATAACTTTTTTTTCCTTGCATAATTTCTCTTGCCAGGAAAAGCAAACAAAAAACATTGACCCAGACATTATTATGGTGTTTACCAGAGGGAAGGGGGTAAGGGGTACTAAACGGTAAAGGAGACCAATATATAGTAGTAGAAGATTAGACTTTGGGTGGTGGGCACACAAGGCAGTATACAAATGATGAATCATAGAATTGTATAACCTGAAACCAAGGTCACCCCAATTAGTTTAATTAAAAATTTAAAAAAGTGTTTCTTTATTTGCTATAGTTTGATAGGTCTTCTGGATTCAAGCCCTGATGCCTTTCAGTGCTAGATGTTTTGGGGCCCATTCTATCCATTTTTATGTTGGAATTTTCTCATTTGCCCAATGTAGGAGTTGCTCAGTAGTTTCTGGATTTTTTCCCCAGAAATAATTGTGTGTGTGTGTGTGTTTTTTTATGTAGCTGTAGGTCCACTGTATCCCTGGGAGAAGGTGAATTTAGGAGTCTCCTATGTTACCTTTTTGGACCAGAATCCCTCTATGTATCTTTATCTTGAAGTTTGAAAATAGTAAAACAAATCAGTTGTTCTGTCTGACCAAAAATTTATATTTATCTGAGCGTTCTACCATAAATATAGGATTTTTTTATAACATGCAGGTGACTTAGCTTGATATGACAAGTTCCGGAATTGTAAATCTGGTTCCTGGGTATAAAAATGTCTTAAAGGTGTACTGACATTACATGTTTATATTTGCTCTGGGATCCCCAGACCAGGTATGTGCATAATTTGAGCCAGTGAATAAATTGTACTTTTTTTATTGGCGAGGTGTCCTCTGTGCCCCCACCTGTTACTGGAGGACGTGGAATTCTTAGGGTGCCACAGAAATAAGAATTTCTTGAGGCCCCGATGGGAGGATGAGACATTGAGGAAAGCCTTAATGATGATGTAACCTTAAGGGAATTCCCTCCAAGGTCCCTTCTCCCTCCGTTCAGCCATGGAAAAAGTCCCATTTTATGGTCAGCAGAGCTAAGATCACAGCCACAGCCCCAGCTTTGCTCCATGTTAATGCACAGTGCAGTCCTGCATCAGTCTAGGTTAGAGCTGTGTTTCCAGCTGCCGTCCATTACATGGGGCATCTGCATGGCCATGAGTCATGCAGCTTCTAGGCAGCCGTGGGCAAACTACGGCCCGCGGGCCGGATCCGGCCCGTTTGAAATGAATAAAACTAAAAAAAAAGAAGACCGTACCCTTTTATGTAATGATGTTTACTTTGAATTTATATTAGTTCACACAAACACTCCATCCATGCTTTTGTTCCGGCGCTCCGGTCCAGTTTAAGAACCCATTGCCGCCCTGGAGTCAAAAAGTTTGCCCACCCCTGTTAGGGCCACATGACAGGCTTGCACAGGTCAGAAAGCAGGGGAGTGCAAGAGAGAGAGAATTCTTTTTGTCTTGGGGTTATAACTGGGAGTTTGTCCAGTTAAACCTTCAGAAGTTCATATGCTTATAGTGCCTCTGCCCCCCTAGCCAATGATCTTTGTTCCCAGGTTAGACTGACAGGCAAATGCTATCTATATGTCACCCTGACTTCACTGCACATGCACCCATCTCCCTTCCTGCAGTGATTTGCAGGAAATGGGCCAGTGTTCCCCGGAGAGTGTAAAGTTACAGCTTCCTGGTGAAGCTGCCCAGATGACCATGCTTATAATGTCTGGCCTCCCTTTTGCTCCTTTCCTATTATTAACATTAATAACTAGCTAATTACAATGGTAACACTATTAGAAAAAAAGGTGACTTTTCTGCATCACTGGGGAATTCCAGTAAAACTTTAGAAAACATCACAAATTACTTGATATTGTTCTATATGGTAAATGGTAGGAAGACAGAACAAAGAGCAATGTCATTTAAAAAGACAGAGTGAAGTGATGCTGACCTGTGGTGGTGTGACAGGTGAGGGAAAGGAAGACTGTGATTAGTATTTATGACACTATTTCAAATAAGAGAATGTTAGACTGTTCCCATGAAAGTGCTCTAGCAAAATTACCTGACATTTTTTAAGGTATATTTTTGATTAACTTAATGAGGAAAGAATGGGGGGAAGTCACAATTCAGAATAATTTAGAATGAAGTCATCAAAAACTTCAAAGTACAATATATATATCTTTTGAAATAGTATGATCCATTTCTAAGTCATATTATACAGTGAGAAAATTATCCGGAGCATCTACAAGTCATTTTATTAAATCTAGAAAGAATCACATACAAATATAAAGCCACTAGTCCTTTAGATCTAGACTTACAAAATATACTCAGACTATTTTAACAAGAAAAAGAGAATAAAAGAAACATATAGACTACAGGAAAGAATGAAACTTTAATGTTGCTGTGGAGAATGCCAGCTAGGGCCTTGGGAGGAAGTTTGCACTTGTTAGTGTTGGCATGCCAATCACATGTGTTTTCTATGGTTCTGCTAAGTGGCCTTGATCTCTTTGTGTTGGGCAAACAAGATTCTGGGGTCAGAACTTCAGGGCTGTCAATCATTTTGGTATCTGTCCGGCAACTGAGAAAGGAAAGGAATACATTCAAGAAGAAAAGAAAAATGTTAGAGAAAACATTAGAGCTTAAAACTAAATATACTGAAGCCAAAATAAAGGAAAAAAATGGATAAAGACTAACAGGCAAAGCTGAGAGAATAAGTGAGGAGATGTAAGGAAAGATTTTGTAATAAATACCAAAGGGGTAATTTAATTGTGAATGGCAATAATTAGTAACTGTTACTCATCGTTTTTGTGCTAAGGTATAATACAATATGTGATTATAAAGATTTCTTTTTTGTCTTATTTTAGACATTTTTGAGAGAATTCTGAAAACAAAATGAAAGAATATTATAAAAATTAGAGTAAAATAGTGAATAATACAGAATTAGATAAAAGGTAAAATTATTACAGGTTCTATAAGCCCTTCTATACAGTTAAACAGGCTGGATTATAGTATAAAATGTGAATACAATAAATACAATGAGGTTACTATGATTTTTATAGCAGTAATACTAGAAATAATTGTTAACATCAAATTAAGAAAATATACTTCCAGCAGATCACATTTGGTTCTCTGTCCTATGAATTTTGAAGCAAAAGATAAACCATTGTTTGTAATTATATTGTCGATGAAACAAATGCTGGTTATTTCAGCATAACAGTACACTTTGAATTCAATAAATTCAACATTCAGTATTCTTAATTCTATAGGTTTATAATGTCACATAGTAATTGGAAGTTGGACAGATATGGAAATTGAACACACATTACACAAAGCAAGTTTACCTTATTGTTGTAAACTGAGGGAGTACAGAAATGGGTGGATGAGATTTTGTTTTTATCATCACTATAGTTTCCATTATATTAAGAAATAATTAAAAATGTGTAATGTCTCTATCACTGAAGCAAGCAAGGTCTAAATAATTGAAAATGCTATCTTTATGCTGATTAGATTCATAAAGGAGGTAAAGTAGCTTATAAAACTAATAGCCCCTCTAAGTCAGGAGGACATGTTTCTGTTATTACTCACTCTTCAATCGAACCACCTAGCAAAATCCGTAGCATGCGGCAGGCAGAGCCTGCCAAACAACTGGTACAAAAGATCAGGCGCAGGGAAGATAACGACAGGATTAGGAAGAAAAATACATTTTTACAACCACTAATATCAAATGTCTGATGGAAAAATTTGAATCTATGATAAACATTTTAAAATCTAAAAAATATGATGCCAGTTCATCATTCAAAGGAAAAACTAAAACTTGTAGTTGAGGTCTGAACAGTCAAAAATAGAACAACTTTAGTCATTATTTGATTATATAAAGGGGGAAAACTCATTAACCTCTAATGCTAGAAACATTTTTTAAGCAGACAAGGAAAAGTGATGTTTCAATAATAAGAAAGAATATATCATAACATTAAACAAATTTATATAATTCTAATAATGTAATTTAATTGTTCTCCAACTTCTGCCAACACATGGACAGAGAACACACACTTTGTTATGACTGTGGAATGTAAATTGATTAACCCATAATGTGCACACTGAAGTAGATAAAAACAGTTCCCAAGTCAAAACATTCTTTTTCTTCTCCGATTTTATTGAATTTTTCATGTGCTTTTTAGCTCGAATCTTAATGCAACGTGTGAGAAAAACAGTTTCCTGGGAGGATATATAAAGATGTAAGAACTCACATCATGGCCTTAATAGTGAAATAATTTATAATGCTTACATCTTCAGCCGCACTGCATTTTATCTGCCAGTCTCCAGTCAGAAAAATTGAATTCATGTATTTCAAGGGAGGGAATTTAACATGGGGAATTACTAAGGGGAGTGAGGAGCAGATGAAAACTCAGAGTCGATACTCACGGGCAGCCCTTATCAAACCTATGGCTGGGCAGAAGGCAGGCAGACGGTAGCGCCAGAGTCCAGGAACCAGTGCCCTTCAGAAAAAGAACGGAGGAGGAGGGTACTTGAGGATTTAAGTTTGCTGGGTCCACCAGGCTGCACCTTAAAGTACCCGGCCAGATCTGTAATCCCAAGAATTTTTTTAAAAAAATATATTTTTATTGATTTCATAGAGGAAGGGAGAGGGAAAGAGATAGAAACATCAATGGTGAGAGAGAATCATTGATCAGTTGCTTCCTGCACACCCCACACTGGGGATCCATCCTGCAACCCAGGCATGTGCCCTGACCAGGAATCGAACTGTGACCTCCTTGCTCATAGGTCAACACTCAACTACCGAGCCACACCAGCCGGGCTGTGGTCCCAAGGATTTAAAGTCACTGTCAGATTTGCCATATAGCACCTAGGAAATTGGAGCAAATGCACTTCACTTTCCCCGTGCCTTCCAGTCTCATTTTCCCCGTGCCTCTGAATTGGTCAAAGCTAGCTCAAAATACTGTGGGCAGAGAAACCTGGACAGTGTCATTTCCAGGTTTCCTATCTCCAGATCCTTGAGATATGAGTGGAGCGAGGTGAAAGCCAGGCATGAACCTGAGAGCAAACAAGAGAATGATGGATGCTATGTTAATTTCCACACCTTAAATGCAGGATTGGAGAAAGGGCCAGCCAGGAAATGTACTTCTTTCATAAGAAAGTCAAATATCCTCCTGAATTCTCAGTGTGCCACAGAAGAAAGGTCTTTTCTAGTGATTAAGGAAAAATAGCACGCCATCTAATTTGAAATGACAACCCGAGGTCTGAGTTTTCTCACCTAATTTGAAAATCTAAATGTCATTTTAATCACTTATTATTATTTCTGAGTGTGAAAAGAACTTCTAAAATTATTTGAATTTCCTTCTAACTTTCTCCTCCTATCTCTTCCAATGTTCATAAATGCCTGCATGCTCTGAAGTACAGTCTCCTTTTAAGAGGATGTGTTGCTGTTACATTAATGCTCATATTTCATAAAATGGCTGTTTTCTTAGCATTTACAAGGTAATTTATTTAGAACAGTATAATGTTAAAGATTTTATAGCACAGTATACACACACTGAGCACTGAGGACGTTTTACATTATTAAAAAAAGAAAACTGCACTAGATAAATGTAGATAGATGGGGTGTTTACAGCTAGCTGTACGTGTCTGATTGTTATAACATGAGATGAAATTTTAAATTGAGTTACAAGTAATGCATCTCCTCCTCTGGCACCATCCCTCCTCTGATCTCAAGTAGTTTATTCTCTCTCCTTCCTGGTACTCAAGTATGTCATTTATTAGTTTCCCCATTCATCTTCTCAAGTCTCTCTATGTGTCTTTATCTTTGAGCGTTATGTGTGGCACATACCCACTTGCCAGAATACTCATTCCTCTTCCTTTAAATTCCTATCAGAATCCTTCTCCCAACCTAGACTTTCCTGATGTGCCCAATGATTTTTAAAGCTCTGAGGATTACAATGCATATAATTGACAGGTGTAACTCCAGGTAATACAGTCTTTTTTTTTAAAATATATATTTTATTGATTTTTCACAGAGAGGAAGGGAGAGAGATAGAGAGTTAGAAACATCGATGAGAGAGAAACATCGATCAGCTGCCTCCTGCACATCTCCTACTGGGGATGTTCCCGCAACCCAGGTACATGCCCTTGACTGGAATCAAACCCGGGACCTTTCAGTCCGCAGGCCGATGCTCTATCCACTGAGCCAAACCGGTTTTGGCTACAGTCTTTAAACATATATTTTATATAAATATTGCACATATATGTCTTTTCTTAAATGTCAGTAATTCACAGACTTCCTTTGGGGTTGGGGGAGACTAGCAGTTGGAAAAATATTGGCTAAATATTGACCAAACTAAATTTTCCTATAGAAACTTAGATAAATAATTTACAATTATGATTTATTACTGCAAAGATAGTTTTATATTATAACTATGAATCTCTTTTTGAGGTAATCTAATCATTGCCAGGGTAGCAGAATTAATAAATTTATAGAAATTCTCGAACCCCAAAGAACTTGTTTCCCAACTCCAAATACTGTGTCTCTCTCTCCCTCTTCACTATAAGAATATGTCCTGACTTAAATATAAGAACACTTTTTATAAGACCTGCATTTGTGATACATGTTGCTTTCAATCTATTGTAATAAATAAGACAATAGCAAAAGAAAAATTAATGTGCTTTTCTTTAGAGTTATTATCTACTACGAACAGGTGTTTCATTGATATAAATAATGCAATGAAATTTTAAAATAGCACATGTTGCATTGCTGTGGACAAAATCAATCTGGGAAAGCTACTTGTAGGTGTGAAATGAGCAGTCTTTGAATGACTAGGATCTGTAGAGTGGAAGGAAGATATGCAAGGGCCATTAACAATAGAGAGAAATCAGAGTGTAGGGTGGGACTGACTTGCTTGTGGTGAATCATTGGTTTTTAAATCATGTTCTGCTGACGACCAAGACTTCCTATATTATGCAATATGTGGTTAGGTTTTCATTGTTAGAAACATATTTAACATAATAAAACAGAAATAGAATCACCACATATATTCTGCTACATAAATCATTTTGAACTCTTTGAAGATCTACAAACAAATTAACTTGTGCAGCCAGGCTAACTCATTGTTGAATACTCCATAAGTGCAGTCCTTTTTTCAGCTCTGTGCATATAATTTACTTTCTGGCAAATAAGCTATTGATTAGGAAGTTGTAGCTTTACAATAAAAAAATACAGATGTGAGAATGGGCACTCATAAATAATTGCACACAAGATAGCACAAGCATGGCATTTTGATTAAGACATGCAAGTTTCATGTCAATAGAACATGTTCTGGTCATATAATAATATAATAGTCATGATATATAAGATTGAATATGATAATTTACATAATGTTTATGACACATTATAGATAATTTTTTTGGAATGGAAGACCCAATAAGAACCAGAAATTCCACTTGTATTTATCCTGAAAAGATAAAATGCAAACATTTATCTACACAAAACTTGTACATGCATGTTCACAGCAGAATTACTTATACTAGCCAAAATATGGAAACTACTGAAATGTTCATTAATTGATGAATGATACACAAAATGTGGTGTATTCATACAATGGGATATTATTTTACAATAAAAATGAATGAAATGCTGATACATGATATTACATGGATATAATATCTCTAAAACATTACGCTCAGTGAAAGAATCTAGTCATAAAACACCCCATATTATATGGTATTATTTATAGGAAATGTCTGGAAAAGGAAAATATAGAGCTATATAACGTCGATTTGTGATTTTCTTGGCTGGTTGGTAGAGGAAGGATGAGGGGTGGCAAGAAGCCAGGAGAGGAAATGGGAACTGATAGCCAAAGGGCAGAGTTTCTGTATGGTGTGATAGTGATGTTTAAAATTTTTATTGTGTTGATGACTGCATAACTCTGTAAGTATACTAAAAATGTTGAATTGCCTATTTTATTTTTTAAATATATTTTTATTGATTTTTAGAGGGGAAGGAAAGGAGAGGGAGAAGCATTGATGTAAGGGTGAAACATCAGTCAGCTGCCTCATGCATGCCCCCTACTGGGTATAAAACCCATAATCAGGGCATGTGCCCTGACCAGGAATTGAAACCAAAACCAGCAATCTTTAGGTGCACAGGACAATGCCGAACCAAGAGAGACACACAAGCCAGGACTGAATTGCCTATGTTAAAGAGTTAAATTTTATGTCATATGAATCTTAGCTCCAAGAAGCTACAGTGACAGGAGAAGATTTGACTTTGGGTGGTGAGCACATGGTGCTATATGCAGATTTTATAACATAGAAATCCATACATGAAACCTATATGGTCATGTTGACCAAAGTCACCCCAATAAAATTTAATTTTATAAAAAGGAAAAAAGAAAGTATAGATAAATATTATCAGCTATTGGTTGTTACTACTTGGAAGAGCCTGATTCAGAAATGTAAAACATATCACCAATTAACTGAATGATATTAAGCCCAAAGCATGCTGATGGGTCCTGAAGGGGTTAAAAGCAACTAATAAGATAAGCATTTGTGTACAAGTGGCTCATTATACAGTAAAAATAAGGATATGTAATTTTGAATTTGCAAAGTTCTGCAAAACTTACTGCAAAATGTCTCTCTAAAAGGTCATTCTAACTTCCAGCTAGAAAGACTAAGAAAATTTTTTTCATACTAGTAGATCCTCTGTTATGTGGGAAAGAATATATGTATCCAAAGCATCAATTCATAAGAAAGATGTTATAAAAGAAGTCCAGCCTGTCACGTTTAATCAAGCATCATTGAACAACATATTGTAGGCACTATTTAGAAGCAGGTGGATGCCGAGGCCTATGACATTCTACCAGTGAAGTAAAATATTGGTAAGAAGCAAATTATGATTGACCTGAATAGTTATAATCACATAATTTTTGTAATGAACAATAATCCTATGTAATAAAAGGGTAATATGCAAATTAACCATCACTCCATCACAAAGATGGTGGTGCCCAGTCCTCTTAGCTCTGCCAGAGTCCCCCAGTCCTGGGGAGTGGCTGCTGAGAGCGGGCAGCATGAGCGGCCTGGCGGAATGCTTGCTTCGTCACCGTGGCAACGAGGCAAGCATTCCGCACCTGGCCACAGATGGGCCTCTGGGCTGCGGAGAGCCTCTGGGCAGCGGGCGTGGAGTGCCCAGGCCCCTCAGAGAGCTACTGGCACACGGATTCATGTGCAGGGCTACTAGTTATTATATAAAAATCTCAACAAAAAGGGCATCCAAAGAAGGCTGATACGTTACGAGTAAGTAATAAATGAAATATTTATGGTCAACACAATTTTAAATTCTGAAATACCATTTTTCCCAAAAAGCAATGGTAGTGCCACATTCTTTTCATATCTCAAAACAATAATGATCAAATCCATTTTCTGAACCCAATAGGCCCATAAGACTGAAGCTTAGAAAAAGAAATGTTCTTTTGGAAGTAGTTAATAATCACAAGTAAACACTTCAAGTTATATCGAAATAATTATTGAAATTTATCATTTAAACCTGTTATTTATTTCAGTAAGCACTTATGCTTGTTGAAATGAGGCTCCATAACTGATGGCTAAAGACTAGTATATACTTAGTTGTCCTAAACTAGATCTTTGGTGGTAAAAGTGAAAAGAACTGCGTTCCCATCTAGGAGGAAAAAAATATGTGGATGCCAGAGACCTAATCAATAACTGGGGCATTATAAAGATATAACTTTATGTAATTAAAAGCAGTTCTAAAGGATAACTAATGCTAATCTCATTTAAAAGCTGAGAAAATTAGGT
>NW_005875276.1:0-12629 GCF_000147115.1 Myotis lucifugus | reverse complement strand
TTATGCCTTCGCCACGGCTCATGTACATGGGGCCATATACCAGCAAAGGGGACTGTTGACCTCAGCCGGAAAGGACATCAAACACAAGGCCGAAATCCTTAGACTACTAGCAGCTGTCCTACTGCCTACCAAATTAGCTATTGTACACTGCCCCGGCCATCAAAAGGGGTCGGACCCTGTAGCCACAGGAAATCGGCGGGCAGATGAAGAAGCAAAGGCTGCAGCTCTTAAAGGGGCAGAGGTTTTAGCACTAGTGAACAAGACTCCTGAGGAGGACACGGCGCCCGAAACTACAGGGAGTAAGGAACAACAAGCGGCCTCCTACTTACAGCATGTACATCAGCTCACTCATTTGGGGGCCAGGAAGATGCAAGAGCTGCTGAGAGAGCAACCTTTCTCCCTGACTGCTATGGAAAACAAAAGGCTGACAGAACAAGTGGCTAAGAATTGTCGGGCCTGCCAGGTTGTAAATGCACATCCATCCCAAACATCAGAGGGAAGGAGGCTCAGAGGAAACAGGCCTGGTCAGTTTTGGGAGGTGGACTTTACTGAAATCAAACCAGCCAAATATGGGTTAAGATTTCTCTTAGTTTTTGTAGATACTTTCTCAGGATGGGTAGAGGCCTACCCCACCCGAAGGAAACAGCGCAAGTGGTGGTAAAGAAAATTATGGAAGAACTCTTTCCTCGATTCGGACTGCCCCAGGTAATTGGGTCAGATAATGGACCTGCTTTCGTGGCCCAGGTAAGTCAGGGAGTGGCCAAGGTGTTGGGGATTAATTGGAAATTACATTGTGCCTATCGTCCCCAAAGTTCAGGACAGGTAGAAAGGATGAATAGAACCATTAAGGAGACCTTAACTAAATTGACCTTAGAGACTGGCGTTCAGGATTGGACCTTGCTCCTACCTTATGCCCTGTTCCGTGCCCGGAACACTCCCTCACCCTCTATGTATAATCTCACCCCTTTTGAAATTTTGTATGGAACCCCACCTCCGGTCTCGAAAGTATCACCCACCATAGACAAAGACTCATTACCTTATACTCCTTTACTTGCCAGGTTAAAGGCTCTAGAGGGGATCCAGCAATTTGTCTGGAAACCATTGGCCTCTGCTTATCAGCCAGGAGACCTTAAAGTACCCCACTCCTTTCACGTTGGAGACTCAGTGTTCGTGAGGAGGCACCAGACCCACAGCTTGGAGCCCCGGTGGAAAGGACCCTACATAGTGCTGCTGACCACCCCGACCGCAGTAAAAGTAGATGGCATCACTTCTTGGATCCATGCCTCTCATCTCAAGCCTGCACCGCCACCGGGACCAGAATGGACAATGGAAAAGACTGACAACCCCCTTAAGCTTCGTTTTCGCCGTGTGGATAAACACCTGCCTATCCAATCTAATAGCAAGTAATCCCCATGCCCCTGTAACCTTAACCTGGGAAGTCCTCAACCCAACAGGGCAAGTAGTCTGGTCAACCAAAGGTGTCCATACACCGGGTAGCTGGTGGCCTACCTTGTCTCCAGACATATGCCAGCTAGCCCTTGGCCTGGACACATGGGATATACCGGAGATTGAGGACCCCAACAAAATTCCATCAGCAACCGGGGGGCGTCACTTACTCTACTATGGATGGTTCCCTGACGATCACGCACCGGGATGTCTAAATAGTGGCAAGCGTACCTCCCTGGGCCGCCTCACCTTTTATGTTTGTCCAAAAGATGATCGTAGTCGAAGTAAGATGCGGAGCTGTGGTGGGCCTGAATCCCTATATTGCGCAGCATGGGGGTGTGAAACCACGGGGTCAGCTTATTGGACCACCCGATCCAGTTCAGACTGGATAACTGTCCACTGGAGCAACAAAAGGGGGGAATGACAGATGCCAGAAGTAGTCAGGGAGGAAACTAAGGAACAGACAATCTGATCTAGATCAGAAAAGGGAGATAGGACAAACAACTTTTATGGAAGACAGCTGCAGCCAGGGAGGTTACGGGAAGTGGCTGCGGCTAGGGAGGGAGTTGGAGGACAGATAATCTGATAAAGAAACCAGACAGGCATTAACTCACCCAGGAAGCCAGATCATCAGCGGAAAATTCCCAAACTACATTCCTTTCCCACCGAAAAAGTATATAATGTGTCCTTAAACTCTTGGTCGGGGCTCACAGCGGATGCTCCGTGCTCAGAGTAAAGCTGTGAGTCCTGGCATGCTGGTATCAATAAACCCTTTGCAGTTTGCATGAGAAGCGTCTCTTGGTTCTTTGTGACAGCGGCTTGCGTCCAGGGCTTTACAGAGGGAAGCTGGTGCTGGCCGCCAGGGGAAGGAAGGCCTACTCTTGCATGAATTTCGTGCCTTGGGCCTCTAGTTAATATAACTGAAAATATTAAGGACAGTCTCCCTCTAATCAGGACCTTTGGCTTTGGCTACAAAGGACATTCCTCTAAGCATCATGGAGGATAAAGCATGCTTTAGTGCAGTGATTCTCCAGGTGCAGTCCTGGGCCAGCAGCACAAGGGACCTTGTTAGAAATGCAAATTCTCAGCCCGCCCCAGGACTTACTAATCAGAAACTCTAGGTGGGCCCAGCAATCTGGTTTAACAAAGCCTCCAGGTGATCCTGATGGATAGTAAAGGCTGAGAACTAGGCTGGAGGGTCAAAACATACTCCCACCTTTATTTTATTTTCATACCTCACCAAGAATATTTTTTCAAATTGATTTCTAGAGAGAGTGGAGGGGATGGAGGAGGGGGAGAGAGAGAGACAGACACATAGATGTGAGAGAGACACATCGATTGGTTGTCTCCTGATGAGCCCTTACCAGGGCTGGGGAATCTACAACCCAGGTACATGCAGTTGACTGGAAATCAAACCTGAGACCCTTCGGTCTGCAGGCCAACACTCTAACAACTGAGAAACTGGCCAGGGCACCTCCACTTTTTTTTTATAAGAGGTAGTCAAAGCACATTTTGAGTAATATTATGAAGTGCGTATCACACGCTCGTGCACACACACACATTTTCCTGCCAAACTATTTGACAGTCCTAGACAACCTATTTATGTTAATAACAATCAACAGTAAACATAATGGTAGCTAAACTTCGCCAAATGCTTATTACACACCAGGGATCCTGCCACTTGCTTTACAGATATTACTTCTCTTTTGAAAGCTGACACTGTGGAACTTCTTGGTGTCCGTGTCTCCCCAGAATGAATCCTCAATACCCTGGAAACCACCCCAGGATTAGTGACTCATAGGTACATGTCCTGTGTTTGTGGGGTGCATTTTTGTGGCCCCTCTTATTTTCTCAGAAGAGATCATTCCATTCTAAAAAACCAAGGAGAAATTTTTGATGGTGAAAAGGAGAAGCTTTGGGCAAAGAAGATTGGAGATGGAAAATCTTTGCAAAGAATTCATTATTTGCTTGTTATCATGTAGGCATGCCTAACCAGGTGGAACGATGGTATAATTTACAAGCCATCTGTTTTCAATGTGGGAACCTGAAGCTGATACAAATAGTCGGTACTGTGGAGAGGGAGTCCTATGTTTTTCATTCGGTGGTGGTGGTTGTTTTGAACACTTGAAAGAATAATGGAGTTTACTGTAGCATTTTTCAAATGCTGATCCAGACCACGCAGCTGGGCATCTTAAGAATTCTCAGGGGCTTGTGGAGAATATTACTTTCTAAGACTTGGAGTCAGATGACCGGGAATGGGTACAGGAATCCATGGTACATGAAACAGCTTTTCGGCTAGATTAGGAACTCTTTAAATCAAGACTATTGGTTCAGGAACTGCACTGATGGTTCAGGGGAATCATTATGCGAAGTGTGGGCAATCTGTCAGTTTTTTCTGTTTTATATTCTGAATTTTTGTGTACGGCTTCATTTAAAGAAAGGAGTGTGCCATGCTTTTTAAAAATCACTATTTTGGCTTATTCTCTGTTTAGGTTTGTAGGGAGATTGGGACTGGAGCCCAGGCCACCTGACTCCATTACGATGCTCCGTCTGCCAGCACCAGGGGGCCAACAAGGATGATGGACCATCGAGGGAAGGACAGCTTTCTCAGAGCTCTAGCTTTCCAGCTCTAAGGCACGTTTAAGGATATGACAATTTGGTCAGGGCCTCTGTAGCTTTTCACACTTGGGTTGCGGGTGAATTTCCCGCCAAAATATAAGATGGCGCGTTAAAATGCCTATATCTTTTGAAGTATGGGTTCGATTGAAATGAAATATTTGGTAATACGCAGTTACAATCTGCCCGAGTTTACACGTTTCCCGCACTCCACCGCAAATCTATATGAACCGAGTTAAAGACGGCTCCCGCGGAGTACGCGCAATTCACGCGAGCCGACTTAACTCGTTTCCCGCAACCCAAGTGTTCACTTGCATTACTCACCATTTAGGAGTGACCCTCTGTGAGCCTGGCTTGTTCCTCCACAGAATCTGCCGCGGGTTACACCGTGTGTGCTGGCCAATGTCTTTTGAGTGACAGCTGGAGGGGGGGCGGCTGAAGCTGTGGTAGCCTGGGGTCTAGAGCAGAGAATCTGCACCTTTCGTCCTCTTGTGGGATCTCCTCTTGGATCTGGTTGTACACCTTTTTGAGGAGATGCACAAGGTAGGACACAGGTCTTAAGGTTCCTGTTCTGTAAATAAAATTTTTAAAAATCCTATTTTATAATACACACAGTCTCCCAGAGAATGCTTCCAAGTTTCCTGTGTAAATATGAGGCAAACAACAGCAAAATAGTTTTATAGTTTGTCTTTGTAAACATGAGGCAAACAACAGAATTGTTCTAGTTCCTCTTACTGAGTGGGACACCTCCGGTGGCTACGTATGTCCATTTAGTAATGACAAAGGGCTGATTTTGTGCTCAACAGATGACCACAGGGCAATATAATACCCCTTTTCTGACGAAGCATGGCCATTGTTGTTTTGTGAAAAGAAAAAAAAAAGGTTAACCTAAAGCAGCCGTGGGCAAACTACGCCCGCGGGCCGGATCCAGCCCGTTTGAAATGAATAAAACTAAAAAAAAAAAAAAAGACCGTACCCTTTTATGTAATGATGTTTACTTTGAATTTATATTAGTTCACACAAACACTCCATCCATGCTTTTGTTCCGGCCCTCCGGTCCAGTTTAAGACCCCATTGTGGCCCTCGAGTCAAAAAGTTTGCCCACCCCTAAGTAAAGGGTTAAGAAGTCCTTTTAGCAAAGGAATGTTCAAGTACTTGCCCCAAACAGGACACAGTTGGGATGTTAGGAGCTGTTTGTTCCTCTTGTTTAGATAACACGCTTCATTATATAATTCAAAGGAGGGGCAGTAGGATTCTTCAGAACCAACAGAAGGCATATATACAGAAAGAATCTTATGGCAAGGAATTGGCTCACGGGTGATGGAGGTGGGCAAGCCCCCAGATCTGCAAGAGTGAGTCGGCGAGCTGGATGGGTGCCAGTGGTGGAGTCCCTGCTGAACCTGAGGAATGGAAACCTGGCCTTACAGCGGAGGAAGTGGATCTTTATGAGCATCCAGCTAAGCAGGAAATGACCAGGCCTTCACATGTAGGCAGCCCCAAAGGTTAAGTAAAATGACATAATGTTCCTAAACTGTACTGTGTTCTTCAATCCCCCGTGTTAGGAAACATTAAAGTCACAAAAGTATTAAAACAATTCTCTGTGTACTTTAATCGTTAGCATTCATAAGTTGGGCTTTTGATAGTGTGACACAACTTAGCAAACAATGGGATCAAAAGAAATTACAGTTGTCTGTAAACTTCCTGGAGCAAAGAGGTATGAAGGTGGGAGAGACTTGTTTTCCTCATAGAACAGCAAGTCGACTTTCCTCAGACCTGGTATAGATTGTTTCTTTCAATGGCTTCCCAGCCCTAACTCAGGAAGTAGTTTGGATGCCTGTGTCTGACCAAATTCTCTGTTGGTTTAAGAGCTATTTCTAAATATCTGTATTCTTTTGTGCCTGTTCCACAAATCTTTATGCTGCCAGACTTTGAATGTGGTATAAGTATCAACTCCCAAATATGAAAGTAGATTCTGACAGAGCTCTATAATCAAAAGCAATTTTCCTCTGGCAACCATTTGACAAAGAAAAATAGAACATTTGAAGTTGTTCTGTTACTTCTATTGTCTTACGTTAGTATTATTTTTGAGAGTTGTCACATAATGCTGGGGCAAAGCTGAAATAATAATATCCTGTATCATTTTATTTTTCATTTTTTTGTATTTTTTCGCCTAACTCACTGCCAGCCTCTTTTCAATATTCCCACCATCCTTTTATATTACCTGCTGGGACAATCTTTCCTCAAATCAAACTGTTGAATTTTCTTATTATGTTTCAAGGATCTTAAAGATGCTCTTGTATTTCCAGCGCCCCGTGCAGCTAGGCAACGGTCTCATGAGCTCCTGCCGCGTGGAGGAGAGGAGAGTGCGCAGCTGGGGGACCCACAGAAGGAGGCAAACATTTTGAGTGCCAGGATCTCCCATCTGCTGACTTTGACTCTGGAGAGGAGTGAACTCAAGGTGAAAATAGACACCTTCACAGAATATGGTGCAAATCTGTCCGCCAATGAAACAAATGAAAAATAGAAACGTAAGTTTTAAAGAATAAGCCTTTGGAGAGGAAGCTTCTTGCCCAAGTCAGAGCACACCAGGTTCGGGGAGAGACATGCAACGGTGATGTTTTTCAAAGTCAGCAGAGAGAGGCGGCCAGTCAGAGCTCAGCCCAGAGTGTGGGTGCAAGTGCTACTGGGAAGTCGAGGAGGAAGGCTTAGGGCATATTTCATGCGTGGAGTCTAGAGGGCCAGGAGGGAAGATTCCATAGAGCAAACATGATTTGCCCTGTGGCCTAGATCACATATTCTACATACTGCTGCCCAAACCTTCGACTTGGGAATGAGGCAGCTGTAAGTATGGATGCAATCTATCTGCCTGACACTCAAGATAGCGCGTGGTAGTCTCCTGCACCTCACCATCCAAAATAACCACAATAATCATGACAAAAGCCAGCGTTCGTTGAGTACTTAGTACTTGTCAGGCATGTTGGTGAGTGCTTTGCATACGTTGTCTCAGTGCGTCTTCCCAGCAATATTCACTGAGTGGCCAGATTATTATGACCACCCCATCAGTACTTCGTTGGGCCACCTTTTGCCTTCGATACTGCAGTGATACTTCTTGGCATTGACTCCACGAGATGTTGAAAGGTGATGCGAGGAATCTGACACCATGCCTGATGAACAGCACTGTCCAGTTCTGTGAGATTTGATGGTTGTGGAACCAGCTGCCTGATGGCTCTTTTAACTTCGTCCCACAAAGGCTCAATTGGATTGAGATCTGGTGATTGTGGGGGCCACCTAAACAAGGTAAAGTCTCCCTCATGTTCTTGAAACCACTCCTGCACAATACGAGCACCGTGGCATGGCGCATTGTCTTGTTGGAAGAAGCCATCTCCATTGGGAGATCAAGTTGATCATATATGTGTGGACTTACTTCTGGAATCTCTATTCTCCTTCATTGGTCTAGATATTTTTCTTTATGCCAGTACTTATCTCTTCTTTTCTTAGTCCAGCTAAAGGTTGGTCAGTTTTATTCATCTTTTCAAAAAACCAGCATGTTGTATCATTGATTTTTCTATTGTAATAATAGCCTCTATTTTATTTGTTTCTGCTCTTATCTTATTTCCTTCCCTTGAGAGCTTTGGACTTAGTTTATTCTTTATTTTTTTGTTCCTTAGGGTGTAAATTTGGGTTGTTCTTTTGACAACCCAAATTTCGTTCCTTAGGGTGTAAATTTGGGTTGTTCTTCTTTTTTAATGTAGATAAAGTGGGTATTCAAGTTGCAACAAAAAGACACTAAACAACAACATGAGAGCATACAAAAGCCTAAACCTCACTGGTAAAGGCAAATACATAACAAATACAGAAAACTGTAACACTGTGATGGTTGTGTGTAAATTACTTTTAATTTTAGTATAAAAATTAAAAGACAAAATATAAAAAATAACTATATCTACAAAAGTTTGATGATGGATACAAAAAATAGAAAGGTTTAAATTGTGATATTAATAACAAAGTGTGACAAAGGAGTAGTAAATATGTTTATATACTTTTGAGTTTAAATTGTTAGCTTAAAATATTGTTAGAACTATAACAGACAAAAAGGGAAAAGATACGAGAATATTAGTATAAGAAATAACAAAACGCAAGAAGAAAGTCAGAGAGAACAAGAGAAACAAAAGAACATGAGTAAAGTAAAATAGTAAGAACTTCACTTTAAATAATTACTTAAATATAAATGAATTAAATTCCGCAGTCAAAATACATAGAATGGATGAAAGGAATAAAAAAACAAAAGACCCAGATGTATGCTGTCTATGAGATTCGCTTTAGATTTAAGGACACATACAGATTGAAGGTAAAAGGATGGAAAATATTTTTTCATCCAAATAGTAAACAAAAGAGAAGGACTGGCTATACTTACCAAGTCAAAATACACTTTGAGTCAAAACTGGTCACAAGAGATAGCCACAAAACAAATTTTGAGAAATTTGAGAAAAATTGAAATTACCCTAAATATTTTTTCCTACCACACTGGTATGAAACCAGAAATCAATAACAGAAGGAAAACTGGAAAATTCACACATATGTGGGAAATTAACACCTTTGAACAACCAACAGGTCAAGAAAAAAATCAAAAGGGAAATTAGAAAATATCTTGAAACGAAAATGAAAACACAACATACCAACACTTGTTATTTCTTGTACAGAAAGTGTTAGTACACTCTTGGGAATAGGGCCTAACAGAGCTGCAACTGGCCCCCAGCACAGTAAAGCAGTTTCCAGGACATCAAATATGGAACCATGTGGCCATTCATGGCTAGTCCTCATTAAGGAGCTAATATCAAAGCTGTTTGTAAACAAAGTCATGATGGGTATGGGAGATATATGCCCTTCAAATTCACACCAATTTAATTGATTAATTTTCCACAAAATAACCTTTTTCTGTTCTTTTTCTTATGTTTTCCTCTGACTTTTCCCTTCTATTCATGCCCTTGCCAACCCTGTCTTCTCTCTTGCCTACTGACTCTGCACTCTGGTGTAGCAACCCCATCTCTGATAAAGTCCATTGTCCTCCTTCCCTTTTCTCCTCCTCCTTCTGAGTTACTTCTTCCTCCTCTGCCAGTTTGTGGTTCTGGGCATTCATTTGCCCTCCTGTTAGTCTCTAGGAAAAGATCTTCACCTCTAATCGGAGATCAGTGTTTTACACGTAGGAGAGTTTTGTTCTGGTAATCATGGAATTTTCCAGTGCAGACATGGTGAGAGGGTTCAATGAGATATATCAAAACGCGCATGTCCCTGGAGCTGTCTGAAAGTGAGGCAATGAATAAATCCAGTCAGGTTTTCCCATTATCACAGCCAGGAGCAGCAACCAGCAGTAGTCTGCTGTTTCCATCCAGACCTGACCATACATTGATGAGTTAATATTTAAATGCTATGAGGCTTGTTTTTCACTTTATTTGATAGGAAAGTGGCGGTGGTTTTATCTTTTTACTTCTATTACGGGGGACCATGGGTGGTCTCTAGTGTGGCTCTGACATTCACGTTCCTGGGAGATGGTGCTGTTTTCATAGCTGGGCGTGGAGCTTTCCTCCGCTGCCAGTGGGCTGAAGCGGTGTCTTCTCCTGGCGTTTTGGCTGTGTAGTGATGATTTTCATGTCAGTTGTGGGATCCAATAAAGCCTGCAGGAAGATAGCATTGAACAACTGTTCTGGGCAGCTTAGCCTTTTTATTTTATTTTATTTCATTTCATTTATTTACTTATTTCGAGCCTCTGTGGGTCAAAAATCTCTCACTGGGGTTAGCTTGGCTCCAAGAAAGGTAAGACTTTGGAAAGAACCCCTGTAATTTCAGAGGGGGAGGCAGAAGAGGGAGAGAGGGAGGTTAGGAAGAAAAGGAGTGTGTGATGATTACAAAAGTGAATTAGACAGGAGATAAGGAGGATTCAGAACTGATTCTATCAATCAGTTTTCTCCCTCTTGGAAAAGTACTGCCATGCCACTTTATGTCTTTCAAATAGATTCTAAACAGTATTCTTTTAAATTAAAAATCTGAAAATCAAAAGAGAAAGGAACAGACTAGCTTTTTGTGTGTGTTAAGTAAACCTTAGCAATGAGATAACTCTGAGTAGGAAGAAAGTGGTGGTGGATTTTTAAAAGTAATGTTCTTAGTTTTATTTTATAATGGAGCCACAAATGAACATTTTTGAATTGATTACTGGTTTCTTAAGATTTTGAAATGAAAGGAATCTATTACTGACTTTGTTGCCACGATCAAATATTGTGGGCATCCTTACGCCTGAGATTTCCATTTTACAGACACTTTCAACTGCAATTGCTGGTGGAGGCTGGCTTGTGAGACAGAAGCAAATTCAACTTGAAAGAAAATTCTTTGAGCTCTTATTCTGTGCTCAGCACTGGGCATCATGGCACATACAACAGAGGAGGAGCATGCAATCAGCACACGAGGAACAAAAAAATCAGCACAGAGCAACACAAGCAGCACGTGGTGGGACTCAGGTGAGGCATCGCTGTTAGCACCTAGGTCCCCGGTCACAGTGATGGCGAACCTATGACACGCGTGTCAGAGGTGACAGGCGAACTCATTTTTTTTGGTTGATTTTTCTTTGTTAAATGGCATTTAAATATATAAAATAAATATCAAAAATATAAGTCTTTGTTTTACTATGGTTGCAAATATCAAAAAATTTCTATATGTGACACGGCACCAGAGTTAAGTTACGGTTTTTCAGAATGCTGACACGCCGAGCTCAAAAGGTTCGCCATCACTGGGAGATCACAGGAAGGCGGGGCTGGGTCCGGTGGAGTGCAGCTTAAATAAATTTTAAAAGGATAAGAAGGTTTCAAATAAATTGCAAGGGAGAAAAAAAAGAGAACTGTAGGCATGAAGATCAGCCTCAGACCGATGGGGAGGGTAGGTAAGCCCCACCCACGTTTGTGAGGCACAGTTTGCTCCTGGATGTCTTAGAGCAGGGGTCCTCAAACTACAGCCCGCGGGCCACATGCAAATACAAATATTGTATTTGTTCCCTTTTTGTTTTTTTACTTCAAAATAAGATATGTGCAGTGTGCATAGGAATTTGTTCATAGTTTTTTTTTAAACTATAGTCTGGCCCTCCAACGGTCTGAGGGACAGTGAACTGGCCCCCTGTTTAAAAAGTTTGAGGACACCTGTCTTAGAGTGTATGAGCCAGACAGTACATGAAAATGACATTGCATATGCGAAGTAAACACTTATTAATTGCCTAATGTATGCTGGGCACCACTTTAAGCATTGGGGTTACAAAAATAAGTGGGATTTCATATTCTAGAATCTCACTGTCTCATGATGAAAGAACCAGATAAGTAAATCACTAATCACAAAATTAGTGTAATACACACAATAATGGGGGGTTTAAGATCTTGTAGTGGCAGTTAGAAAAGCTATCATTTCTGGAATAAGAAAGGGTATTATCTAGGTGGGGATTGCTAGAAATAAATATAGTTTCTTTTGCACTGAAGTGTTCAGACCAGAAACTGGTTGCAGGCACATGTGTGTAGATGTTGTGGGGAAAACCCTAAATGGCAAAGATGTGAAGTGTTCTTCCTGCAAATCAGGTTCCAGTGGGTTCTGACTCAAAGGCAGTGGCTCTTTTCTGGACTATTTGGGGGTTGACAAACTTAGAAGGAAAAAAGAAGGCCTGGAATCAAAGAATGTTTTCAACTCTTTTGGATGCATTTTTAATAACACATCCCACCCATTTACGGCGACATAATAAGCTCTGCAGATTCAAGCGTCTGTAGTTTGAAAGCCAAATGGATTGTTTGAGGGAATGTGGTTTCTGCTGATAATTGGAAGAAGGAAAAGAAGGTTATAAACAAACAATGGGCTGAAAACTAAACAACATTTAGAGAACAATTTTATTTGGTATCTCTACTTCTTATAATTAAGTTTCAGCTCAGTAATTTGTTTGAAACTCAATTTTCTTTTTAAAAAAATATGTTTCTATTGATTTCAGAGAGAGGAAGAGAGAGGGAGAGAGATAGAAACATCAATGATGAGAAAGAATCATTGATTGGCTGCCTCCTGCACACCCTCTACTGGGGATCAAGCCCCCAACCAGGACATGTGCCCTGATGGGAAACGGAACTTTGATCTCCTGGTTCATGGGTCCATACTCAACAACTGAGGGACATTGGCTGGGCTAAAACTCAATTTTCAATAGTTTTTTGCAAGTCACAGGACAGTAGATCTATAGGTATGCTAACTGTGTTAAGCTGACCTATTGAAGTTAAGTTTGAAGAAATACAGAAAGGTTGTGATGAAGTTTTAACTATTGCTTACTGTCTACATTAAAATATTTTCATATGGAGAATAGGAGAAATAGGTGGCTTTATTTGCAGGCATTACAAAAAATTCAACATTCATTCATTCACTCATCACTCAATACCTATTGAATACCTTTCATTGGCCAGCCATCATGTTAGTCTCTTAAGATTTTAAGATTAGGCAAGTTTTGTCTTTGAAATCTAGTTAAACAGTTTGCAATACTTTATAGTAGTAATCATAATGTTAGC
>NW_005875275.1:0-12632 GCF_000147115.1 Myotis lucifugus | reverse complement strand
CTAATTATATAGTTATCATTTTCAGAGTTGAAATACTAAATTCAATTGAAGCCCATACACAGTGGTTGGATTCATCCATTTATACCTGAATCTAACGTGCAAATAAGCAGATCACCAAGATAAATCAAATGCCCCTTCCCTTTGTTAACCACAGTATTTCCTAGGTTAAACCCATTTGGTAGTATTCTTTGGATGGTATCACCCTGTATTCACATGTCACCCTTTATCTGGGCACAGGTAAGGACTTTGAAGTTATTAAGTTCAAAGCACCCGTTGCAGAGACACTTCTGCAAATATACAGAGTGTTCTCCTTTATTCATCATAAATTAAAAGCAGTCTTTCTAAGCTGCTCACCCTGTGCCAAGGAAGAACCAGGCCTAAATGACAAGGGCCAGCATAATCCATCTCTACCTGAATCATTTTCATTAACAAACAGTAAAGCCAATCTCAGAATAAAATCCTACCTGTTTTCTTTTGGGAGGATTTTGACTACATTCCTCCTTTAAAGAGGAACAGGAATTGCTTAAGCAACTCAAATAAGGATATTCAAGGAAAAACAGTTTTCCTAAATGACAACTCAGTCGTAAGGGTGCCAAATCACAATCAGCAGTGACACTCAAGGTAGAAACAAAGAAGTTATAAGCAAATGTTATTTTTTAAAGTGTTACACTAAATAAGTAAAATAAATAGTAAATAAGTAATTATGATGCAATTTTATTTTATTTTTAAATATATTTTATTAGTTTTTTATAGAGAGGAAGGGAGAGGGATAGAGAGTTTGAAACATCAATGAGAGAGAAACATCAATCAGCTGCCTCCTGCACACCCCCTCCTGGGGATGTGCCCGTAACCAAGGTACATGCCCTTGACCAGAATCGAACCTGGGACCCTTCAGTCCGCAGGCCGACGCTCTATCCACTGAGCCAAACCGGTTAGGGCAGTATGATGCAATTTTAAAGTGAGCCTCAATCCAAGAAATATATATTGGCTTATCTTCAATCCCCAATGCTCTTTTTCATGGTAAAAGGAAATAGCTTCAACTTATTGGCATAGTCCCTCTACAGTGTGTCATTTATGTGAAATGAATAGTGGTATCTACCTGAGATCAGAGTTGAAAATCAGGTTGACTCAAATCAGGTAATGATTTGATCCCTGGAATGTGAGGACAGCTATGTGACATCATCTGATGGAGTATCACGAAACCATTAAAATTTGTGGTTAGGAAGTTTCCAAGCTAATAACAGTAGGCTAAAGTATAAAAATTATAAAACAAAGACTATAAAAATTATAAAACTATAAAATTATTATGCTATTTGTGATCTCAGCATAAAAATAAGAAATAATATGTTAATAGTGGTTACTTTTGATTATATGAGGGAAAATAGAGAAAAGTTGTTTAGGCCTTCCTTGAGGCTATCAATTAATGAAAGATTAGTAATCTGAACAAAGTTAGTAAACAAGAAGCTGAAAAGTATCATGAGGATTTTTTTTAAATAATCAAGGTCATCTTGTGCTGAAAGATTGTGGTGAGGCAAGCACCTGGGACTTTTAATGCCAGAAAGTACTTCCTGGAAAGAAGTAATGGGTTCCTTCTTAAAGTACAGAAAAACATAATTAAGTAAAATAATTATTGGTAACACTGAGGTGGCAATTTTCTTCTTGTCTGGCTCCATATTTTCTGTTTTTAATTATATAGTATTAACCTTGTAGAATGTGTAGTTAAGTATTTATGATGTTTTAAAAACAAACAATATGCTTATAGAAAAAAACACACTTGACTCTATTATAAGTCTCCACTCTGGTGCACCTAGGACAGTGATGGCGAACCTATGACACGCGTGTCACAGGTGACACGCAAAGTCATTTTTTTGGTTGATTTTTTCTTTGTTAAATGGCATTTAAATATATAAAATACATATCAAAAATATAAATCTTTGTTTTACTATGGTTGCAAATATCAAAAAATTTCTATATGTGACACGGCACCAGAGTTAAGTTAGGGTTTTTCAAAATGCTGACACGCCGAGCTCAAAAGGTTCGCCATCACTGACCTAGGAGAACCTAATCGCTGGCCAGTCCCATCCCTTTATGCCTGACAGCAGAATCTCAATGTCCAGGAGAGAACAGCAGTACTTGGAGGCATGCTTTGTAACTTCCTATCTATTCAAAAAATGTCTCACCAATCACACTAAATTTGAATGCTATCAAATTTATTGAATTTCAACAATGAGCAGGTTTAACAAAAGTAAAATCCCTTATGTTAGAAACCTAACCACCAATGGTGTACCAAGTCCTTACCTGTGTCCCCAATCTAAATACCAACTTTCCTGCTAAGTAAGCATGCTGTAGTTGTTTCCTGAAAAATTCAGATTTACATCTACAGCAGCATTGTTCAATTAGATTTTCTGTGATGCTGGAAATGTTCTATATCTGTGTTGTCCAATATGGCAGCCACTAGCCACTGTAACCATTAAGCACTTGAAATCTGAGTAGTGTGACTAAAGAACTGAAATTTTCAATTGTATTTAATTTTAATTAATCTAAACTTAAGTAACTATGTGGCTAGTGGCTATCACACTGGACGGAGCTGTTCTATGGCCACCCAGATAGGTTGGTGAAACTTAACGAAGATTACAAAACAAAACAAAATCCATTTAGTGGAAGAAGTAATAAAGCAGCTATAAAAAGCAAAAACAGCTGTGGGGAGGGTAGATACTGAAAAACGTCAGCTCTGGGTCCCTGCTGTCAGCTGATACACCTCCCCTTCCTGGGTTCCGACAATAGCATTTGTCCCAAAAAAAACTTCAGGAGAATGTTTCTGTGGGCTCTTTTTGTATTAATAACTGGACTAGCAGTATGGATTGCTCAAAAGTCATGTATCCTACTTTGCTGCCAGTGCTGTATAAACTGTCAACTCCCAGCATGGTCAATGAATAGGGACAAAAGAGGCCCTTTCCTTCCATGGCAACAGTACAGGGGCAGCTGTCCAACTATGAGACATGACCAAATCATTACCACTTTCATTCCTTGAACAAATATTACTGAACACCAATTATATGTCAGGCACTATGCTAGGCTTATTATGGTGGTGAAAGAGGAGTCCCCATCTCTCACGGAATTCAGAATGCAATGGGGGAAATGGGCACTTACATAAAATGCTATGAAGTGAGAAATGCTATAATAAGAGAGATGAAAAAGGACAGGTAGGGCATGCCTTCCAAAGGAACATTATTTAAAGGATGACTAAGAGATCTCCAGGCGAAGAAGGAGGTATTACAGGGAATGGAGAGGAGCAACATTGAGAATGGTGAGGAAGGAGATGTGACAGCGAGTCGATGCATAGCTTTATAACTGGGAACTTCATAGGGACTAAAGTCCAGACTGAATACTAGGGAAGGAGTTTTGATTATTTTATATTTTTAATGAGAAACCACTGAACATTTCTGAGCAAATTACTTTTGTAACTTTGCTTCTGAAAAATTAAGCTGGTAGCAGTGTGGAGGCTGTCTGGAATTGGGGGGACTGAGTTTAGATTGGGAGATTAGTTAAGAGGCTACTGAGATAATCCACAGTGACAGATAATAAGGATCTTCAGTGAATATTTTCTTTATATCTGTCCAGAATTCATGTCCCTTTCTTTTAGTAACAGGTCCCTCATTTTCCATAGGGAAATCACACCTCTGCCACTTAGTCTGGTCCATGAAGTTCTAAGGAAGTATCACACTTCCCTGGACCCAGGGTTGGGCACATTGTTTAGTCCTGACTCAGCTGCATATCCCATACCCTGAAACAGGAACGTAAGTCATGTCCATCCAAAAAGAGTCAGTCCAGAATTTTTGCTTTTGCTATACGTATTGGGACTGCATTCTTTATTTATTTATTTTAGTTGGGGTTGCTAAAGTTCAATTTGCTAAGGGTTGCCCTGTAGAAAAGTCTGCCTGAGAATGAAGCCAACATACCAGAATAAAGGCCACATAGATAGGACAAATTTTTGTTTAAGCACACACCTACATTTGGCCATTCCGGAAACATTACCACTCTCTGTTTTGTTTTGTTTTCATTAATATAAGCCAATATATTTGGAAACAGAGAAAAAAATAAAGCTTCAAGATAAAAATCGGGAACAGAATTCAGAGGACTTGGTGACTGCTTGGATATTGGAAAATGAAGAGGGAAGAATCAAAATTTCACTCTGAGGCTTCTGGCTTGGTTGATTGAGTGGAAAAATTCTATTAACTAAGATAGAGAACTGAAGAGGAAAAGGTTTTGGTCAATGGAATGAGCTCAGTTTGGAGACACTATCTAGATCACTGCACCAGGAAAACTGCACATGTAGCTGGGTTCCCAAACTCAGAAATAGGCTGTATAGGCCAAGACAGTCTAGGGTAACAAAGCAATGCTAGAAGAACCATTCCTTTACCTGTTTAGTACTTTCACCGGAAAATCTCCAAAAAACAAAACACCCCAAAACTGGCATTTAGGAAACCCTAGGGAAAATGAAATATCATCCCTAAGCACTACAGCATTCTGTTAGAGTGATAACCAGCTAAGTGGAAAACAACAGGGGACAGAACTACACTCCAGGGATGAAGTTAAAAGCTAGGCCAACACCCCAGTCCTCAGGGTGCCCAACTGAGATAGAGGAGCCATGGAAGGAGGAAGAGCAGGCTATATATACCATTGCAAATAGCACCAAAAGAACACGCGCACACACACACACCTTGCTTCAAGAAAACTGGGGAGGGGACAGAAGTAGTCATTTTTTTGCACTTAGTATATACCAGGCACTCTGTGAGGAACCTTATGCACATTATCTTATAGAATCTTCACAACTTACCAGTCAGGAAGGCATCATTCTTCCTACTCAGACAGGATGAACCAAATTAAGCAGTAGAACAAGGATTCGAATGCAGGCTATAAAAACGATTCTATCTGTCTATAAAGCTTATGCACATTTCACTACAACAACTGCTTTCAGAAAATATATTGAAAAGTTGTATTTTTAAAAAGTTATGCCACCTCATCAAGATTTTTTGTGAATCAGGTGTTTTACTGGCCATAGATAGGTTTGGTTTGCACTAAACCAGCCACAATGCCTCAATTCTCAGGCACAAGGCATGCATGTATCAGTTGTCTCTCTAGAGCAGCGGTTCTCAAACTGTGGGTCTCGACCCCTTTGGGGGTTGAACGACCCTTTCACAGGGGTCGCCTAAGACCATCGGAAAACACATATATAATTACATATTGTTTTTGTGATTAATCACTATGCTTTAATTATGTTCAATTTGTAACAATGATATTGGGGGTCACCACAACATGAGGAACTGTATTAAAGGGTCGCGGCAAAAAAAAAAAGGGGGGGGTCGCAGCATTAGGAAGGTTGAGAACCACTGCTCTAGAGCTAAGGAGGCCATCGATGCCATGAAGCCTCACTAAACAACGCATTCTGAGTTAACAACCACCAACAGAGAACAGGCTATAGCCACAATATAAGTGGCTTTATGGGGACAATCCCACTGCTGAAATGAAGTCTTGACTAGAGTTCCTTGGTTGAGAGTCAAGCATGGATGAACAAACAAAACAGAAAAAGACTCACAGACATAGAGAACAAACTGAGGGCTGCCCGATGGGAGGGGGTTGGGGAGACTGGGTGAAAAAGGTGACAGGATTAAGAAATACAAATTGGTAGTTACAGAATGTCATGGGGATTTAAGTACAGCATAGGGAACATAGTCAATAACATTGTAATAACTATGTATGATGTCTGGTGGGTATTAGAAGAGGGAGCACCTCGTCTGACCACTATGCTGTACACCTGAAACTAATATAAAATAATATTGACTGTCACATGTAATTGAAAGATAAATAAATAGTCAAGCATGGAAAGAGTAATAGGAAAACATACCTGCAAAGGAGCTATCCTACCAGCCTGAATGTCAGCCAAAGAATGCTATGAAGTTCACTATCTTATACATTTCTTTCTCACTATACATTAGCATAGTGAGAGGCAGCAAAGCACAGGAATCAAAAGTGCAGACTCTGGAGCCCAATTGCCTGGGTTTGAATTCCAGTTCCATCAGGGATTCACTGTATGACCTTGGCAAGTTATTTACCCCATGTCTCAGTTTTCTTATCTGATAAATAGTGATAATAGAGTATCTTATCCACTTGTTATGAGGATTAAATAAGTTTACCTGTAAGACTCCTACGCAGTCCTGGCATGTGGTAAATAAATGTTTGTTAAATATATTAAGTAAATAACTAACCCAGCTATGGGGAGAAAATTTGAACTTGAATTTTAATTTTCTTCTAGCACATAAACTGGTAGAAGAAAATAAAAAATAACCTTAAGACTTGTTTAGAATTTATATGGGGTCTCTTACATGAAGCATTTCACAGACATCTGGAGGAAGACGAGATAGCCAAATATATACATGCAGAAACTGAAACATGGAAAAGGGAAGTAAGATGTTCGGTTTCACTAACACATCATTCATAGATCTCAGGCAAGAACCCCAGTGTCCTGCGGGTACAGCAGTCGACAGGCTAACTGTGCACTTAAACAGCCAGGTCTTCACCCAGACATACCTCACTAATTTTCCCTTACTGACATTTTCTCAGAGGTAAATATTCTACCTCCAGTCTTTGCACCCCAGCTGCCCCTGACACCATAACTGTTTTTAAAAGTCAAACAAGACTCCCTTAAGCCACAGTCTTGCTCTATCCTGCCACCATTGCTGATTGTTAAAAGGTTAAGATCAGCCCTAACCGGTTTGGCCTGCGGACTGAAGGGTCCCAGGTTCGATTCCGGTCAAGGGCATATACCTTGGTTGCGAGAACATCCCGAGTAGGGGGTGTGCAGGAGGCAGCTGATCGATGTTTCTCTCTCGTCGATGTTTCTAACTCTCTATCCCTCTTCCTTCCTCTCCGTAAAAAAATCAATAAAATATATATTTTTTTAAAAAAGGTTAAGATCAGAGCTATTAATGAAGCAAACCCTAAATATGGGATGCACCTCTATATAAGTCACCATTTGAAGTCGTTTTTGCCCTGGCCAGTGTGGCTCAGTTGGTTGGAACGTTGTCATGCACTGAAAGGTTGAGGGTTTGATTCCCTGGTCAGGCACATACCCAAGTTGCAGGTTTGGTCTCTGCTTGGGACGCACAGGAGAGGCAACCAATCTATGTTTCTCTCTCACATTGATGTGTGTGTTTCTCTCTCTCCCTTTCTCTCTCTCTAAAATCAATAAACATGTTGTCGGGTGAGGATTAAAAATAATCATACATAAAATCGTTTTAAAAAATCTTAAACCCTTTAATTTCTAGAAACTTTGACCTTGATGCCAATAGTTTCCATATAGAATAAAAAGTGAGATCGCTTAGTTGCAGCTGTGAGGAAGGAGCGAAGGGTTGGGAAATGAGACGGAAATGACAGAGGTCCTGCCACTCTGACAGACATCCAGCACTGACAAAGGGCAGACACACAATTTCCAGTCTCATTAGCAAGCCCCCACCCAACACGACTGCGGTTACAATGGCCGGCTTTCATCCACAGGCCAGCCTTCCTCCTCACACTCATCGCTGCCTAAGCTCCTTTCTAGGACACTTATAATGCCTAACCTTTGCTCCCAGAAATTTTCACAACGTCAACCTTGGCAATATTGGCCCGACCTGCTTGCTGTCACCGCAAGTTTCGGTCAGAGCACCAACCTCGTGTCCTCTTCCCATCTATAGACTCTGGACTATCACATCTTGCTGCAGCGCCCCTCAATATTCACCTCTTCTGCAGCAACCCCTCTCCCCCTGGCCTCAACATAGCCTATCCACCCTCCCTCGCCCTCCGAAAGCCGGTTCCCTCCTCCGTCCTACCCACGCCCTGCCCGTCTCTGCTCTCAGAATGTCTTCCCAAACAAGTCGCCCAGAGCAGCCACCCTCATGTCTATTGCACCTGGCACGTCTCCCCACGCTCTCCGAACCCTCCCAAGCCTCCCGGTGGTTCAGCTCATTTATTCGTCCCCCGACTCCCCGGCCCTTTCCCAGCCACCTGCTCTCCTCCGGCCGGCGCTCCTCGCAGTCGCCAAACTCCACTCCCGCACGCTCCGGCCCCATCCCGGGCTGCGACATCGCCTCCTCTCTGAAGAAAGGCGTCCCTGCCGCTTCGCCCCTCTGGGCCCCCGGAGCGCCCCCGGGAAGAGAGAAGGGACCCAGGGCGGATAGGCTCACAGCGATGCACTACACCCCGATGACCGCAGCAGCAGTGAATGCTGCCTCAGCTGTGGTTTCTATCCCTGCCACCCCCACTTCCTGCTCCAAAAACTACAACTCCCAGAAAGCACTGCGAAGGCCCGGCCGCTCCCGGCATGCACCGTTCTATCCAATCCGAAGCCGCGCTGGACTGCGGACCCTGACGGCGTGCTTGTGGGCGTGCACGAGGCTGAAACGCCCACCAACGCTGGTCTCGGGAGTCCCTATGGATGCGGACGCTTACACGCTGCTGTCACTTCTCATCCTTGGAAACCGGACTCAGAGGAAATAACGCTAGTCTGAAACCAATTATGGTTGACCCCACTTCAGCCTACACTGGTTTAACACTTGTTAGTGGTTTGGGGGGACTTAAGTCATTTTAATGAAGAGCTCAGAAGAGCACAGGTTACTTTGGGATCACAAAGGAAGAGCTGGAGGGAAAGGCTTTAGGGCAGCGGTTCTCAACCTGTGGGTCGCGACCCCTCTGGGAGTCGAACGACCTTTTCACAGGGGTCGCCTAAGACCATCGGAAAACACATATATAATTACATATTGTTTTTGTGATTAATCACTATGCTTTAATTATGTTCAGTTTGTAACAATGATATTGGGGGTCACCAGAACATGAGGAACTGTATTAAAGGGTCGCGGCATTAGGAAGGTTGAGAACCGCTGCTTTAGGGGAAGGTTTCCCGGAGGACTGATGTCAGAGCAGTTTTCCTGGGCGCGTATGAGTCAGCCAGAAGAAGAGAAAGTGTAGAGAGCAACATAGCACTGCTCTGTAGGGAGGGATTTAGGTTAACATGAAAAAGTAGCTACTCTATTAGAAATAATGTTTGACTTTTAGGAATTTTCAAACCTGAGGTCATATTTTGTGTGTTAAAAGTGAAATGAGCCTTTTAATGCAAATTATTATTTCCAACTTCCATTTATATAAAAAAATACTCTTTGTTCAAACTTTCTCATATTTTCCTAGTAAAAAGTTATACTTTTAAAGAAAAGGATCATTTTGGTCATTGGGATTTCATTCCTTGTGTTTCTATAAATGTATGAACTTCGTTTTTTGCCATACAGTATAATCCCAAATGATCTTATCATGTTTACATGAAAGTTAGTCAGTTTCATCTGGAAATTCCAGAACTAAAATTGTAGTAAAACTTCTGGAAAACCGGATTTTCCTCACATGTCCACGTCTGGGTTTACACAAATTTTCTTTAAAGCACTCAGTTAACAAACATGACAATAACTTACACTAGCCATGTGTCCAACGCCCCCCCAAACACATCCCTCTGTTTTCCCTCACCCCAGAAAGCCATATTCTGAATCCCTTGTTTATGATTCCACTGTTTCCCTTTTTATGTAGTTTCTTTGCATCTATCTATATTCCTAAAAAGTATTGCTTTTAAAATTTCTGTGTTTTAACTTTATACAAAGGATATTAAGCTGTATTTATTTTGGGTGGCCTGCTTTTTTTCCTTAATACATTGATCAGATTTATTCACGTTGTTATGTATCACTATAGTTCATTGATTTTGACTGCTGTTTAATAGTCCATGTGTGAATACACCTGTTTATTTATACTGTCTTTCACTGATAGGCATTTGGGTTGTTTCTAGGTTTTTGCTACTGTAAACAATGCTGCTATGAATATTCTTTTACATGTCTCCACTTGTATATAAACAAGGGTTTCTCTTGAGTACATACCTATATGTGGAATTGTGAGGTAATAGGGTTATTGTCTGTTTTAGCTTTTGTTTTGAATGGTGGATTAGGTGCACTGTTTTTTAAAATAACTAATTAGTGCTCTGCCCTATGTGGCTCAGTTAGTTGGACCATCGTTCTGTACACCAAAAGGTGGTGGGTTCAATTCCCAGTCAGGACATATGCCCAGGTTTCAGGTTCCATCCCAGGTCAGAGCACATAAGGGAAGCAACCAATGATATTTCTCTCTCTCATTGATGTTTCTCGTCTATCTCTTCCTTCCTCTCTTTAAAATCAGTAAGAAAAGAACTAATTAGTTATTAAGTCATAAATAATTATAATGTTATTTAAAATAACAAACTAACCATGTGAAAATTGGCCATGCATGGAAAATGATGGGTATGTCAGGAACCCAGGATTATGATTAATCCAATTTTGTGCATCTGGGGTCCAAATGAAAAAAATTGTCAAATATGCAAAAATATCTAGCATCAGGATTCAATAAAAGAAATGGCCTTACTTAGCAATGCTTTATGGATTGATATTTTAAAAGTCAAAAGCCTGAAGTTTATTTGATCTTGATCAACTTTGTTGTCATGATCACCAGGATGCTATTTTTATGTAAACAGCAGTAGGTCCTAAAGAACCACTGGCCAATGTGGCTCAGCAGTTGAGAGTCGACCCAGGAATTGACACAGGTTCGATTGCTGGTCTGGGCACATGCTCGAGTTGCAGGTTCCATCCCCAGTAGGGGCAGTGCAGGAGGCAGCCGGCCAATAATGTTCCTCTCTTATCATTGATGTTTCTATCTCTCTATCCCTCTCCCTTCCTTTCTCTAAAAATCAACTTAAGGAAGCCTTTTTTTTTTTTAGGCCAAAAAAAGGAAGAAAAGAAAGAAAGAAAAAAGACCAGGGGCAGAAAGCCAATTTCACTAGAGAATCAGTTATTTAAATAACAAATTTTAAAAGCTCATTACATTTACCTATTTGACATAAACTTGGTTTGAAGAAGTAGTCTTCATGCCCTAGCTGGCTTCGCTCAGTAGATAGAGAGTCAGCCTGCGAACTGAAGGATCCTGGGTTCGATTCTGGTCAAGGGCACATGCCCAGGTTGCGGGCTCGGTCCCCAGTGGGGGGTATGCAGGAGGCAGCCAGACAGTGGTTCTCTCTCTCATCACTGATGTTTCTGTCTCTCTCCCTCTTCCTTCCTCTCTGAAATCAATAAAAATATATTTTTTTAAAAAAATAAGTAGTCTTCTTGAATATATCAACAAATATCAATTATAGTCCTGAATATTTTTTTATTATATTCACTAAAATTATTCTTAGCAGCATTTTGGAAAATATTCAAATTTTAAAAGCTAAGGGATGTCTCAAAAACAATTAGAGCATCGAAATGAGTTCATTCATGATACGTACATAAAGCTACATTTTTCTCAACCATATGTACAACCCTTACACTCTTCACCCCTTTGCTTTTCAGAAGATAATTTTTGAATGCAAAATGAGTATGAATTTTGCTGCTAAGAATAATTTTAGTGAATATAATAAGTGTGCAAATAAATAAATACATAGAAAAAAGAAGAAAAGAAATGGGGGGAGGGAAATCTTTTTTGTTTTTTGTTTGTTTTGTAATCTTTTTTTTTTACAGTTGAATGTCAGTTATGAAAGTAGAGGAATGATCGAGTTAGACAAGCATTATTTTATAGCCACGATAGTAATCATTGATTCAGGCGAGAATTATCAATAGTTGCTAAAGCCATTAGTGAAATCTGCTATTTACTCAGTCTCAAACTATATTTCTACAGATTACTTATAAATGGGAAAAAGGGGTACCTTTACAATGGAGAAATCTGGTGGACATCACCTTAAGCAAGTGATTAGAGTTAAGACCACCAAGAAGACAAAAAGGTACCATATGCCTCCTGATGTTAAATACTGACAAGGACACCACATTACTTATCCTTGACAAATCTAATCACAGGGTGGCAATAAGACAAAACCAAATTGAAGGACAATCTATGCAGCAACTGCCTCCAATGTTCAAAAATGTAAATTCCATAAAAGACAGAAAGGCAGACAAACTTTTTCAGATTAAATGAGACAAAAGAGGCTGGACAAAGAAATGCAACATGTGAACCTGGATTGGATCCTATACTGGGAAAAAAATATTGCTATAAATGATAATAATTTATTTATTAGGGTAATTGGCAAAATTTTAATATGAATTATATACATTAGGAAACAGAATTGCATCAATGTTAAATTTCCTAAATTTCATCATTTTAGCATGGTTATGTAAACGAATATCCTTAGAGATATATTCTATAGAGTCATGATGTCTGCAACTTACTCTCAGATTATCCAACAACAAATAGTATTAATTACAGCTAGCTATCTCTATGTAGAAAAAGCAAATGTGGCAAAACTAATAATTGGTGAATCTTAGTGAAGGATATATGAGCATTGCACTATTGTTACCACTTCTCTCTAGACTTGAAAATGCTTTTTAAAAATAGGCACATATCTGCTCTGGCCAGGTGGCTCAGTTGGCTGGAGTGTCATCCCATATACCAAATGGTTTTGGGTTTGATTCCCAGTCAGAGCATGTATCTAGGTTGTGGGTTTGAACCCCAGTCAGAGCATGTATGGGAGGCAACCGATCTCTCTCTCTCTCTCTCTCTCTCTC
>NW_005875274.1:9926-12953 GCF_000147115.1 Myotis lucifugus | reverse complement strand
TCCCATAGTTTTTTGTTTTTGTTTGCGTTGTTGTTGTTGTTGTTGTTGTTTTTTGCAATACCATGCAATGCTACAACCTTGTCCACCCTCAGGAGTGTTAAGGATCTCATTCAGTGTGCAAGCTGAGAATTATAGGCAGCAGAATAGTGATGAAGCTAACAGTAGGGATTTGTCTTTCTCACAAAATAACAACTGCACAGGTAGGTGGATCCAGTATTGAATTCAGCTGCTCAATGATGTCAGGGTAAGCTCCCAGCATCAACGAGAGGAAGAAAAGTCCTCTCTTCGCTCTTGTGCTTTATATCAGAGAGGAAAATAGTGTCTCAGAAATCAACTATGAGACTCTTGCTTGAACCGTTGGGCAGAACAGGCGGAATTGCAAGGGACATGGGGCAGTTTTGTGTCAAACTGCTCCTGATGGAGGTGCCTCAGCCCAGGAGAAGGTGGTGAGGAGGAAGAGCAGTGGGGACATGTGGGATGGTGAGCTTCCCTTTTCTGGTGAGCTTCCTGTTTCTACTGGGATCACTAATGGCCCCGTACATTTCTTCTGTGTGGACTTGTGGAGGAAAGGTGTCCAGACATTCAGGGATGACTGTTTCACAACGGTTTCCTAGTGTCTTGAAGTTCCCTGTCTCATAGGGTCTATATTATCCACATATAACTTGTTAGACGTATATGTTTTTGTTGATCTCAGAGAGAGGAAGGGAAAGGGAACAAAGACAGCGGGGGCGTTAGGGACTAAGGGGTGGAGTGAGGAGGCTGGCGAAGGGGAGAGAGAAACATCAATGATGAGAGAGCATCTTTGGTCACATAGCCCCTAGCGTGCAACCCCGGTACTGGCCCTGACTGGGAATGAAACGGGGATCCCTTGGTTCTGGGGTCGACGCTGAAGCACTGAGCCACACCAGCCCGGCAGCCACATGTCACTTTAAAATGAAACTTTTATTCATTCAAATTTAGTAAAACGTAAAATTCACTGAGACGTTTAGGTGTCTCTTGTTGGATAGCTGAGGAGTGTTGGCTTGGTGTATTGACCAGCTGGTTTCCCTTGAAAGCAAATATGAAATGAAAGAAAGGAAATATGTCTCCCCTCAGAGCAAGAGTGTTCACATGAGAACGATGAGCTTTGGATGGTTGGGCCACCGCACTGAATGGATCCCTCTTGCACAGCGTGCCTCCTTTGGAAATACTCACCAGTGGCATTCCTTTGTCCTTTTCTGCTTAGAATTTTCTGACATGATGCTTTTCATTTTAATTATAGATTGTTGCAGTGGTGGTGTCAGTGAACTATGGCCCTTCCGGTAGAACCAGGGCTGTGTACCTTGTTTCCGGACCGTCCTGTTCCAGTGGAACCATTGCCTCTTCCTAAGCTGAGTTGGACTGGTGAGTTAAATTCTGGGCTCATGGAGGAAGGGAAATGATTAAGGAAGTGTTTAGTGGAGGGAGTTGTTTTGAGTTACTCCTGTTGCAACCAAAGCAATGCTCTTTCGCTCCCTAGTGATTTTAAATATGGTTAAGAGCTAGTCTAGTGGCTGTTTCTGGCCAAAGAGCAAATCCAGCTAAACAGCGAGGGAACTAGGATGCCCCCCATTAAGTGAATTTTGCTTTCATGAGAACATTTCAAGATGCAAATTGGCACTTGGGAAAGTTTAGAAAGGTTTGATTGAGTCTGGCCAGTGTCGCCCAGTGGTCGAACCGGGCAGGAGTGCACAGTTGGTGTGATTCCGGGTCAGGGCACAGGCCCGGGTTGCAGACTGGATCACCAATAGGGGTCGTGAAGGAGGCAACCGATCAATGCTTCTCTCTCATCAATTACGTTTCTGTCTCGCCCCTTCTCCCTCCCTGAAATCAATCAAAGTGTATTTCTAAAATATATATTGAGTCTAACCCCGGCTGATGTGGCTCAGTAGATGGGCATCTCCCCTTGCACTGAAAGGTTTCCGGATCAGTTCCCAGGGAGGGCACATGGCAGGGTTTTGCGGTCAATTCCATGTCGGGGGTGGGCAGGAGGCGGCTGATGTGCCTCTCCTCTATGTTTCTCTGCCTCTCCCTTCCTCTCTCTACTGTCTATCTATATATTGGAGGTATGATCCTTGTGTCAACCAGAACCTACACATGAAGCGAAATGAGAGGAAACTGTCACTTCTAGTAGTTTCACTTCTGACAGTTCACTAGTGTTAACATTTTGGTGTATATTTTTCCAGATTTTATTTCCCCATTTTATCAGTGTATACATAGTTATCAGAAAAGAATTAAATGTTTCAAAACTTATTTTAAAACTGTATTATACAGTGAGCATCCTTCCATGTCAGCATATATGTGTACACATGTGTGTGTGTGTGTGTGTGTGTGTGTGTGTGTATGGGATTATGTATAGGTACAAGAGTAGACATGGTATACACGTGTTTTTAATCAACAACTTTTTTATTAACAAAAGAGTACTTAACTTAATGGGAAATAGTCTACATAAATAGGTAGGTACTTTTAAAAATTATCATTATTTACTATTAAAAATGTACAGTTGGAATGTATTCCTCTTAATTATTTAAGATAATGGCCTAGAACTCTTCTGACAGCACTAGAGAAGCCTTCCAGCACAGCCAGTAGCTGGCTCCATAATGGCTTGAGGTACTGCCTCGGGCCAGGCCAGGCCAGGGCAGGGCTTCTCCTTGGACCAGGCTCTGGCCCCTGAGCAGGCCCTTCCTCTGTCTCTGGAGAGCTCTGGAGCTCGGGGCGTGGACCTGGAGCAGGAGAAAGAGACAGATTGACTCACACACCTGGCTTTCCTGTGACTTTGCGCAGACAGGAAAGATGCCACCGCCTTTAAGGGAACTCCAGCCCGTGAGCCTGCCCTCCCCAGATGATCTGCCCCGATGACCAGTGCCCCTCACCTTGTGGAGTTGCCTCGGTGGGCTCAAGATGCTGCAGCTCCAACCATAGATTTTGGGCGTGGCTCACCAGGTGTGAGGCAGGGGAGTTGACGGGCACAAGTCTGCTCTGCCTCGAACAGGCGAAAGGGAGGGCTGC
>NW_005875274.1:0-9608 GCF_000147115.1 Myotis lucifugus | reverse complement strand
GCACAGCCCATGCCACCCCCGGCCCCTGTGTGGCTGTCCTGGTTGTAGCAGGTGTGGGATCCAGCAGGTTCAACACGGAGCTGGGTGAGACTCTTCTTCCCACTGGCAGCTCTCCTGAAGGTCCAGTACACTGCCCAGCCCCACCCTCCAGACCCTGGGCATCGGGGCTGAGGACTGAGACAGACTTGTGAGCAGCCTGCTCACCACAATTCTGTTCTGAGCCTCACCAGGGTGGTCAGGGGAGATGGATATGGAGAGGGGCAGGCAGAGCGGGGTGGGTCTGTGGGGGGGAGGGGACTCTGAGGGACAACTCAGCCCAGCGTCCCCTCTGGGTCTACAAGGCCCGGGACCCCACCCACTGTCGTCTTTGGCTCCTGTCCTCCTGGAATAGAAGACTCCAGAGCTCAGGCCTTTCTTGGGAATCAGATGATGTATAAGATTAGGGTTCTGCCAGGCACCCCCCCCCCACCAACACAGTACCCACTATGCTGACTCTGGGGGCCCTACTTCTGGACCCGGAGACCACTCACTTTATGACTTGGGCTTGCGGTGTGTCACCCAGGTCATTGTAAGCAGGTGTGCCTCCAGATGGAAAAAACACTCTGATGGCATCAGCCCTGATGGATGGTGGACACGACCTGCGAATGGTGGACAGCGTGACTGCTGGACCCATTGCCCAGAACTGAGGCCCAGGGATTGTGTCTGATTCATTCGTTGACTGTGGCTAAGTGTCTCCAAAAGTGCATGCGCATTGTCGAGTAAAGAAACTCCAACGAGAAGCATGCCATACATCTGAGTGGGCCTGGGCCCCTGCTCTCCCCAGAAATCCCCAGTGTGGCTACACCAAGGACCAGGACCGGCTAGGTGAAATCTCACACTGCTTAACAGGTTGCTTTCCATGTGCTTTTCCACCCTCCGATGCCACAGGCCGCTGATGGGTGTGTCAGAGTTCTTTCCGTGGGACAGAGTGAAAGAATTGCCACCAACAACCGCCGCACGTCCAGCTACCCTGTCTGCAGAGCCAGGGAGCAGGTGAGACCTGCCATGGCTTGACCCCACAGCAGTGCTATGAGGTTGACCCCCCAGCAGCCCACTTTTCAGAGGAGCATCCTGAGACTCGGGAAGATGTGGTGACGTTTCAAGCCTCACAGCTAGCAGTGGGCAGAGTCACGAGTGTGTGCTCACCTAGTTAGAAGCTCGTCCAGGAAGCGTTGGGCTCTGGAGAAGGCCAGCGTGGAGACGTGGGGGACGATTCCCCCCGGGAAAGCTGGTCCCATGGCCATGGCCACCTTCTCCGAGGTGCCTTCCTGGAGGGCCTGCATCCTGCAGGACTCATGCAGGTTACCAGTTCGCTCAGCTGCACACTGGGTGGGAGAAGGAAGGACATCCATGTCAGCGGCATGACCGTGAATCCCACAAGGATGGAGGTTTGGAGCTCACTCGGGAGGTCCCAGCCCCACTGGCACGTGTGCAAGAGGCGGGACAGGAGTGCCCCGGCTGGACGAGGTTCTAGGTCTTCAAAGTGCCACTGAATTTCCGTGCATGTTCATACAATTGCCACCTTCTCAGCATGTTTTTTTCTTCCCCCCTTCCCTTTAGCTGAGGATCAACAAACCTCCTAGTAGTAAGAGTCCAAATGCAGAGCCCGGGCCCTGTGAGTCCTCAAGAAACGTCCTCGTTATACAGATGAGAACACAGAGGCTTGCTTAGGAAATATCAGATGTCTGCTCAAGGGCATGCAGGTCAGAACTGGGTACTGTCCTGCATGACATTCCCTCTCAGGTACCCGAGACTTACCTGATGCTGACATGGGTGGAAAGGGTGTGGGAACATTTCCCCTCCCCAGCGTGGGAACAGTGTACAGGGTAGACATGGCCTATGAAAGCCTTTGACTTCAAAAGAGAAAGTTATGTTTTATCCTTTTACATTCAAGGGCATTTTAAGACCCTCATTATGGAGATCACAGGTTCCGCAAGGTGGCAAATGCCTGGAGACTGCAGATGGGAGAAAGGCGATCACGGGGCAGGAATCAGACCAGAGGACTCGGGGAGGAGGAGCTAATCCATGTGGTGGGTGAAAAGTGACAGGTGCCTCAGTGTCCCCAGGAGGCCATGGCCAGGGAAGGAACACTGTGTTTGAGTTGGACAACTTGACGTCGGCCACGTGAAAATTTCAATGAGTGAGATTTCCCGGGCCAGGCTGGGAGCAAGGCAGCAGCCATCATCAGAAACTGCTGTTGGCAAGGTCCCTTCCACAGCCCTTTGGGTTTGGAACCTGCCTGCAGCCCTTACAATTTTACATGTGCTCGTCCTTCCACCAGCAGTGGGCGTCCATCTCTAGCTGGGGACATTACATGTACTGTGGTCTGAATTGTGTACCCCTAATCCCATGACTTTGCAAGCCCTAGAACTTTATGATGTGTCTGCATTTGAGTTTTAGTCTTCAAGCAAGTCATTCAGGTGACGTGAATTCAGTGATGTGGGTCTTCATCTAATCTGACCAGTGTCCTTAGAAGAGGAGGGGAGGACACGTGGCAGTGCAGAGGGGAGTCCATGTGACACACAGAGAGAAGACAGCCATCTACAAGCTGAGGAGCGACCCCCTCAGGAGATACCAGCCCCGCTGACAGCACCATCTCTCACTTCTAGCCTCCGGAATTGTGAGAAAATGAATGTCTGCTGTTAACACCACCCAGTGTGGTCCTAGGTTATGGCAGCCCAAGCAAGCAACCTAACACAGTCCATTCCGACACACATCAGTGTTCCGGGCAGCACTGCTGACATGGCAGCTGAACTGCATTAGGCCCATGTCCAACAGCACTGAAAGGGTGCATCGCTGGTCAAACGACCTCCCCGATTGGACCATGTCTGCAAGGACAGTGGAGCTGAGTGCTCCAGAGGATACGTGGCAAGTGTAGTTTTTAGCAACACAAACAACGAAATGCCCAAGTGCTCATGGTCCACTGTGAAGTCAAACAACATTTCTCTCTCTGATATTTCTACAAATATGTGAGGAGCGTCTCTCTACCGTCCCACGTAGCTGGAGGGGGTAGTGGGGGTCCGCATTTCTTTCTCTTGGGGCTGTGGGATACTATAGAGAGTCCTGGGAGGGTGCCCGGGGAGTCCCCAGATGTGAGTGTGGGTTCTGGGCACTGCCAGGTTGTGTTGGGGTTGTGGGTGTAGAGACCCTCAAGGCCAGCTCTCACCTCAGACAGGCACTGGTCTGTGTCGTCAGCCTGGTGCACCTGCACCCTGACCCCGTAGGTGGTGTAGTCGGGTCCATGGGCCAGCACCTCAATGATGTCCTCCTTGGAGCTCTGCAAAGACAGAGTGGGTACTGAGCCAGGAAGCATCAGGAACCTTCCACCCAATCTGTGGTCCTGTGTCATGGCAGACCTAGTCTATGAGGACACGGGAAGGATGTTCCTGGCAGCCCTGCTGAGCTAGCAAGAATTGATTTGTGTCAAGGTGTAGCCACAGTGAAAGCCTGAATCACTGATGAAAACTCTGTCCTTCGTTGGGATGATATGGAGTTGGGTAAGGCCACAGCTCCTGACATGGCCGCTCTGCAATGGTTTGTCATCCTCTGTGAGGTGATAGGTTGCAGAGAAAAGTATTCAAGACCTTAATCCCTTCCTACACCCCTAACTGCCCCCCCCTGCTTACCCCCAACTCTCTCTCTCTTTTTTTAAGTACACAGCATTATCAAGTGGGATGGTGTGTAAGACTTGGAGAAGGTCTACAAGTACAGTCGGGCTGGGCCTGGTCCACAGGATACTTGGGGCAGGGAGTTCATCAATTGAAAGGAGCATGAGGCAAAGACAGCAGCAAATGCTTTCCCTCTGATCCCAACAAGCACACGAAGAAAGACTGCTTTTCTCCCCTACCACGGACCTGTCGGGAGGATTGAAGGTACAGATCACTTTGGGAGTGGGCCTGTGAGAAATTTGAGGCCCCAGATTTGAGTCTGACTTCTGGTCCCACCCCAGTCACCTCAGGGTCCTGGGTGTGGGCCAGCTCTCACCTCAGTTTGGCACTGGACGGTTTCCCTGTCCTGACGCACTTGTCCTTTGTACCGGTTGAGGGCATAAGTGAACCTGTCCGCCAGCTCCTCTACGCTGCCCTTGTTGGAGCTCTGCAAAGACACAGCCCGCTACCGGGCCAGGAGGCATCAGGGGCCCGGGCATTACCAATGGGAAAGATGCCCACCACCCACTCTGCTCCCCAGATCAGGCAGAGAGGGCCATCTGCAAAGACCTCCGGGCAGGGAGTGAAGTTGATGACCGCTTGAGCACCCCTGCGATTAACAAGTGTGTAGCTGAGCTCTGACCCCCGCACTAAGCTTCCCTTCCTGTGAGCCATGACCTGGGCAGTGAACATGACACACCCTCCTACACCCTCCAGGCTTCTGACACTTACCAACCTGCTCCTGAGCCCGGATGAGCATCCCTCATCCCCCGCTTTCCCCTCATCCCCTCACCATTCCGGGGACACACACACACACACACACACACAAACACACACACACACACACACACCAACGGGGTGTGGGGCTCCCCAGGTGTGACCCCCAGTTGGCGCCCAAGTGTGACCTGAAAGGGCCTGCCCTCGGTTACCTGTGTGTGCCTCGTGCCAGAGGGCGAGGGGTATCGGTGGTGGCGCTTGCGCCTGTTTCTGCAGCAAGAGAAACATCTCTCACTCTGGGCTTTCTTCTGCCCAGAGCGCAGGAAGAACGGGAAGCAACAGAAAGACATCCTGGTGGTCTGACTTTCTCCACTCAAGTGACCTGGAAAGGCAGTTGTCTCTAGAATGTGGGTACCTGGTTACCACGGTTCCCATTTCTGTTGGGGATCTGTCCCCAGGGAAGTGAGGTCACCCCTTCAAGGTTCCATGACCTGTGCCCCTTCCTCCAATCAGAGCCACCCAGAGGCCCCTCTGGGCTCCTGACCTCTCACCTTCCGGGCCCATGTTATCTCCATACCTGTATACAAGCATCCAACACAGCCCTTCCCCCAAGCTCCCTGGGAAGAATGAGGCCCCCAGTTTGGGGGAGAAAGCCCAGTTCACACCTCCTTTTTCTTAGGTGTTCTGTGCACTGGGGGAAGCCTCTGTGCCTCACAGGGCCTCCCCCAGGCTCCCAAGCTGCCCATTGAGGATGATGCTAGACACCATTTCCATAGGACGTCATCAGGTGCAGATGGGACAAGGCCCCTAACAGCTGTGGGCTGGTGTCCCATGAATCTGGTATGCAAACATAGAGGTGGAAGATGACAAGAATGAGTGGGACACAGCATGGAACACTAGACAAAAGCGCCCTGGGCCCAGCCTGTGATCTCAGGGAAGTCACTGCTCATGTGGGCCTCATTTTCAAGTCTGTACCTTTAAGGGTTTGAAATGTCAGGAAATTCAGATATGGTCACTCACTGGCCTAAAACCTCACCGTGGTCTCCTGTTAAACTTAGCCTCGGACAAGTGCCTCATGTGGGTCCAAGCGTTAGGGGCCTTCACAGTGGCTTCGAGGGAGTCCAGCCTCCTGGTGGGAACATCCGTGTGTGTCCGCTGAGTGCTCAGTAACTGGCTTCTGAACAACATAGAGGACAGCCCAGCTGATGGGGTGTCAGGTCCTGTCACTTGTCTTGTACTCTCTTTCTTGAGGTCCCTTCCTTCCTCTCAGCCTCTCTCTCGCTTTCTCTCTGTGTGTGCGTCTCTGTCTGTGCCACTGACCTGTTGTTCTGTCTTGAAGCTGAGTCCCCACCCGTTTCCTTAGCACTTTAGTAAATCTTGGTTTAGGTAAGTTCTCCACTTTACTCTGAGAGTGTCTTGGTCTGAGAAAAGATACGGCATATTGTGCTACTTTATTATAACTTCTAGACACAACCTGTCAAGTCGCATGAGTGGGATAGATTTCAACCTTGACATTCCTCATACAATGATTCTAGTGTGAAGCCATCCAGCTTAGCACCCAGAGTACTAAGCCACATTGACTTCAGGGCCTCCTGATACCAGGTGTTCTCTGTGAGCTGTCAACCTCTAGTATCGCCGGGTCCCTAAGCATTCTCTGCCGGCAGCCCGAAGGATCTTTTGAAAATGTAAATATGATCATGTCTCTTATGAAAACTAACAGTGGTCTCCTATGGCCTTTCGAAATGAGTCCCTAATCCTTAGCGTGTCCGTCCAGGCCCTCTATGATCTGACCTTAGCTTCTTTGGCAGTCGTGTCTCTCCCTCACCCCTTCTCTGTGGTCACACTTTGAGATCCTGATTGGCATCACACCCTCCCAGCCCAGCTTAGAGCTGTGCCGTGCCCTGTGTCCCAAAGTCTCCCTCTGGAGTCGGTGGAAGTCTGGTGTTCTTTCAGGCACCTCCCATCTTTCCCCTGTCCTGCTCTCTGCTCCCATAGTTTTTTGTTTTTGTTTGCGTTTTTGTTGTTGTTGTTGTTGTTTTTTGCAATACCATGCAATGCTACAACCTTGTCCACCCTCAGGAGTGTTAAGGATCTCATTCAGTGTGCAAGCTGAGAATTATAGGCAGCAGACTAGTGATGAAGCTAACAGTAGGGATTTGTCTTTCTCACAAAATAACAAGTGCACAGGTAGGTGGATCCAGTATTGAATTCAGCTGCTCAATGATGTCAGGGTAAGCTCCCAGCATCAACGAGAGGAAGAAAAGTCCTCTCTTCGCTCTTGTGCTTTATATCAGAGAGGAAAATAGTGTCTCAGAAATCAACTATGAGACTCTTGCTTGACCCCTTGGGCAGAACAGGCCGAATTGCAAGGGACGTGGGGCAGTTTCGTGTCAAACTGCTCCTGAAGGAGGTGCCTCAGCCCAGGAGGAGGTGGTGAGGGGGAAGGGCAGTGGGGACATGTCGGATGGTGAGCTTCCCGTTTCTGGTGAGCTTCCTGTTTCTACTGGGAGCACTAATGGCCCCGTACATTTCTTCTGTGTGGACTTGTGGAGGAAGGGTGTCCAGACATTCGGGGATGACTGTTTCATAACGGTTTCCTAGTGTCTTGAAGTTCCCTGTCTCATAGGGTCTATATTATCCACATATAACTTGTTAGACGTATATGTTTTTGTTGATCTCCGAGAGAGGAAGGGAAAGGGAACAAAGACAGCGGGGGCGTTAGGGACTAAGGGGTGGAGTGAGGAGGCTGGCGAAGGGGAGAGAGAAACACCAATGATGAGAGAGCATCTTCGTCACATAGCCCCTAGCGTGCAACCCCGGTACTGGCCCTGACTGGGAATGAATCGGGGATCCCTTGGTTCTGGGGTCGACGCTCAAGCACTGAGCAACACCAGCCCGGCAGCCACATGTCACTTTAAAATGAAACTTTTATTCATTCAAATTTAGTAAAACGTAAAATTCACTGAGACGTTTGGGTGTCTCTTGTTGGATAGCTGAGGAGTGTTGGCTTGGTGTATTGACCAGCTGGTTTGCCTTGAAAGCAAATATGAAATGAAAGAAAGGAAATGTGTCTCCCCTCAGAGCAAGAGTGTTCACATGAGAACGATGAGCTTTGGATGGTTGGGCCACCGCACTGAATGGATCCCTCTTGCACAGCGTGCCTCCTTTGGAAATACTCACCAGTGGCATTCCTTTGTCCTTTTCTGCTTAGAATTTTCTGACATGATGCTTTTCATTTTAATTATAGATTGTTGCAGTGGTGGTGTCAGTGAACTATGGCCCTTCCGGTAGAACCAGAGCTGTGTACCTTGTTTCCGGACCGTCCTGTTCCAGTGGAACCATTGCCTCTTCCTAAGCTGAGTTGGACTGGTGAGTTAAATTCTGGGCTCATGGAGGAAGGGAAATGATTAAGGAAGTGTTTGGTGGAGGGAGTTGTTTTGAGTTACTCCTGTTGCAACCAAAGCAATGCTCTTTCGCTCCCTAGTGATTTTAAATATGGTTAAGAGCTAGTCTAGTGGCTGTTTCTGGCCAAAGAGCAAATCCAGCTAAACAGCGAGGGAACTAGGATGCCCCCCATTAAGTGAATTTTCCTTTCATGAGAACATTTCAAGATGCAAATTGGCACTTGGGAAAGTTTAGAAAGGTTTGATTGAGTCTGGCAAGTGTCGCACAGTGGTCCAAACGGGCAGGAGTGCACAGTTGGTGTGATTCCGGGTCAGGGCACAGGCCCGGGTTGCAGACTGGATCACCAATAGGGTTCGTGAAGGAGGCAACCCATCAATGCTTCTCTCTCATCATTTACGTTTCTGTCTCACCCCTTCTTCCCCCCTGAAATCAATCAAAGTGTATTTCTAAAATACATATTGAGTCTAACCCCGGCTGATGTGGCTCAGTAGATGGGCATCTCCCCTTGCACTGAAAGGTTTCCGGATCAGTTCCCAGGGAGGGCACATGGCAGGGTTTTGCGGTCAATTCCATGTCGGGGGTGGGCAGGAGGCGGCTGATGTGCCTATCCTCTATGTATCTCTGCCTCTCCCTTCCTCTCTCTACTGTCTATCTATATATTGGAGGTATGATCCTTGTGTCAACCAGAACCTACACATGAAGCAAAATGAGAGGAAACTGTCACTTCTAGTAGTTTCACTTCTGACAGTTCACTAGTGTTACCATTTTGGTGTATATTTTTCCAGATTTTATTTCCCCATTTTATCAGTGTATACATAGTTATCAGAAAAGAATTAAATGTTTCAAAACTGATTTTAAAACTGTATTATACAGTGAGCATCCTTCCATGTCAGCATATATGTGTACACATGTGTGTGTGTGTGTGTGTGTGTGTGTGTATGGGATTATGTATAGGTACAAGAGTTGACATGGTATACACGTGTTTTTAATCAACAACTTTTTTATTCAAAAAGAGCACTTAACTTAATGGGAAATAGTCTATAGGTAGGTACTTTTAAAAATTATCATTATTTACTATTAAAAATGTACAGTTGGAATGTATTCCTCTTAATTATTTAAGATAATGGCCTAGAACTCTTCTGACAGCACTAGAGAAGCCTTCCAGCACAGCCAGTAGCTGGCTCCATAATGGCTTGAGGTACTGCCTCGGGCCAGGCCAGGCCAGGGCAGGGCTTCTCCTTGGACCAGGCTCTGGCCCCTGAGCAGGCCCTTCCTCTGTCTCTGGAGAGCTCTGGAGCTCGGGGCGTGGACCTGGAGCAGGAGAAAGAGACAGATTGACTCACACACCTGGCTTTCCTGTGACTTTGCGCAGACAGGAAAGATGCCACCGCCTTTAAGGGAACTCCAGCCCGTGAGCCTGCCCTCCCCAGATGATCTGCCCCGATGACCAGTGCCCCTCACCTTGGGGAGTTGCCTCGGTGGGCTCAAGATGCTGCAGCTCCAACCATAGATTTTGGGCGTGGCCCACCAGGTGTGAGGCAGGGGAGTTGACGGGCACCAAGGCCTGCTCTGCCTCGAAACAGGCGAAAGGGAGGGGCTGCCCCAAACCCTGGACCTGGTCCAGCCAGGTCCCCACCATCGCAGCAAAGGCCCTGGGGAGAGGCAGGTGGGCAGCAGAGTCTGAGTCCTGGTCTTTCCTTCCACTCTGCCCTCCCATGGCACACTGGCTTAGATCGGAGCCTCTGTGCAGGCCCCCCTTGCCCACCCAGGGCACAGCCCCATGCCACCCCCGGCCCCTGT
>NW_005875273.1:0-12642 GCF_000147115.1 Myotis lucifugus | reverse complement strand
GGAGGTAACAGATTCTCAGATCTGAACGTGGAGGAGGATGTGATAAGCATTCAGGTAGAGCTCCTGCAAAAGCTCCAGGGCTGGACTGTGCCCCGGAGGAGTGGAAGCAGAAAACAGAAGAGCAGGGACGGAGCCAGCGGGCAGCGCAGCCAGAGATCAGGCCACGGAGGAAGCTGTGCAGGAGCTGCCCAGACCGGGGGACACCGGGGAAGCTTCCCAGCTCGTGTTAGGAGAGGGAGAGTTTTAAGGAGCGTGCGGACGTTGTGGAGAGAGGTCAAGTAAGATGACAGCCTACCCGTGAGCCTTGGACTTGGCAATAGACATTTAAACAGTGCAGTCTCGTGGGAGACCAAAGCCCGGCTGGGAGGGCCTAGGAGGGAATGTGCGGTGAGGAAGGCAGGTGGACCGTACGCAGCTCTTCAGAGCTTTTATTGTGTGAGAATGAGCAGGTAGTGTCGTAGGTGAGCAGAGGGTGGGTTCAGGGGAAAGGTTTTGCTTGTAACCATTTTATTGAAATACATGTCTAGAAAAGTACACACTTAAAAATTTTAATAGATAGAGAATCAGTAAAATGAAAATAAAGGTAGGAGATATTACGCAGATTTGCTGATGTGAAAGTTCCAGGAGGGAGGGAGAAAGTGACGCTGCAGAGGACTCCCGGTGGAGCCCTGCGGCTTCCAGAAGGCCGGCTCCCGCTCTGGAGCAGCGAAGTGGAGAGGTCAGTCTTTGGTAAGACTCCACTGTAATATATGTATTAATTTAACACATTTAATTTCAAAGTTAGGAGAATTACATTTGAATAACAATATTTCTGCTGGAAAGACCAAAAGTGGAATTAGGGTCCACCAAGGAAGGGGCTCCTTGAAACAACTCAAAATCTGTTGTCAGCCCTGGAAGGTCAAACCCGGGAGCAGGCCTACTCTTCTAGTCCACGGGGACTGACAACCGCCCAGGTCAGCTCCAGGGGGCTCTGGGATCGAGGGCCTGCCCTGCTGCAGCCGCCAGTGGAGGGCAGGTGTGGGTGCCCCTGGGAGAGGCCCCCCTGAGGCTCCCAGGAGCCGCTGGTGGTCTGTTCCTTGATGCACATCCATTCACTTTGTGAGCACCTCGCAGGCTGGGCGCTGATGATTTGTGTGCTTTTGCCTGCGATACACTCTGTGCTTTGAGGTTTGTACCTACAGTCCTGGGAGAGTCGAGTGGAGGCCTCCTGATAGACTTCTCCTTGAAATGGCCTTCCCGTGTTCCCAGCCAACCAGCGTTCTTTGCAAGAAGGAAAAGGCAGGCATCAGGGTTTATCCTCTAGAACGGCACTGAGTCCTGGCTCCTTTTACACCCTCAAGGGTCTTAATATAGACTCCTCAGGCCAAGACCCCCAACAAGGCTCTGAGCCCAGGTTCTTCTTTCCCTTGGGTCAGTGCTGAGAGCTCTTTCAGGGACTTGGTGGGGTTCCCATGCATCGCTAAGGAGCTATCAAATAGTGTGGGAGGACCAGTCTTTGTTTCTTGGTATATGAAACATTCTAATCTCAACTAGAAAAAAAAAAGCTGTCTCGGGCTGACGTGAAGAAGTACTTGCCTGCGTGCCTCTTTTGAGCCAGAAGAAAGGAGTGCGCAGTCCCGACCAGGAAAGAACCTTCTTTCGCAGAAGAAAACCTTCCGTTCATAGCCTCTGAAGTCCTTTAGCGCACAAGGGAAGTAGGAGGAATCATTGTGCCGTGAAGATTTCTGCCTGGGAAGTGGAAGGGCAAGGGGACACACATGACGAGGAAAAGAAGGTCAAGGTCGCTGTTTCAGACCTGCTCGATGGCTCCATTTCTTGCAGGCTTTTGTCTCCCTTGTTTTCTAATCTGCTTGTTTTTCTATTTTTTACTTAAACCTTACAGTAGTTCACTTCTCTTCTGGTATCATCCTTGATGATGACCAGAAACAAATTAGGTGGATTTCTTTAGGGTACATCCTATAATACAGTGGTTCTCAACCTCCCTAATGCCGCGACCCTTTCATACAGTTCCTCATGTTGTGGTGACCCCCAATTTCATTGTTACAAATTGAACATAATTAAAGCATAGTGATTCATCACAAAAACAATATGCAATTATATACGTGTTTTCCGATGGTCTTAGGCGACCCCTGTGAAAGGGTCGTTCGACCCCCCCCCCCCAAAGGGTTGCGACCCACAGGTTGAGAACCGCTGCTATAATAGTTCTTTGTAACTGAATAGTTCAGTCTCATGCTATTAAAGTGCTGCTTACTCTGAAATCTATCTGCCATTGCCTGTTTACGTTAGCCATTTTCTGCAGTGTTCTTTCTGGAGTCCTTTTTCCAATGGCGTGTGATTGTATCTGGAGTTCTTCTGCAGTCTCGAGCATCTCATTGTTTGCTTTATTAATATTTAAAACAAATGTGAGTGGTGACAGTAGAAATACCTGGAGAACCCCACTAGATCACTTTTTTCATTCTTAACCTTTCCCTTTGGATCTCTCTGTGTATGTGGAAATATTCTGAATCCATCATGGCCTAATCAAAAACATTTGGCGGGGGGGACCTAGTCAAATGCTTTCTGTTACCACTTTTAAAATTTGTTGAGAGCCTTTATGAAAGCCTGGCTTCCCTGTTTATTTACTTTCCCAGAAACCTTCAGGTCCTTCAGCATATTTCCCCTAACGAAAATGGTGTTTATTTTGCTTCTGAGTGGTACTAACAAAATATTTTAGTCCTATTACTCCACCCTCATTTGTGGTTTCCAGTCGCTCTTCGGTTTGGGTCACGGTAGGGTTAGATGACAAACAGAGTGACCTCAGGCTGACCAGACCCACGACTGTGGGCAAATGCCGTCACCTCTCCGCAGCCACTCCCCCTCTGTAAAATGGGGAACTCCCACAGGACCGAGGTGAAGAGCAAGGAGGTTTCGGGGGGCACTTCGAGAACTTTCCCCGGCTGGGTTAAAGTGTTGTTACTTTTAACTACCCATGTCACTTTTTTTCAATGCTAATAATTGGTTGTGAATGTTTTAAATTGAGAAACTTATGTGATGGATTATTTGGGCTTCCCCTTCTCAGCAACAATGGGGAATTTGTGCTGAAATTTGTATAATTTTGTTATTTGTTCATTGCTACTTCCGCTGCCAGTTCCTGTTCACCAATTAGAACTAACTTCAGTATTTTTTCTTTTCTGTTCTAAAACTGTTTGTTCTAGAAATCAGTTAAATGTTAAATCTCTGCTTGCCATTCCAAGTGAGTGAACATAATACTTGGTCTAATTTTGAAGCTCTCTCATTTCTGATTTTGTACTCTTTAGTTTTCTGAATTGTGAGGATATGGTTTTAAACAATTTAATTGGGGCATTGTGGACATTACAGTAATTAAATGGTAAGTGTTAATTGGACCAGTGTCTGGCACGCGGTAGGCACCCACTACATGTTAGCTACTGCATATCCTGCCCCGGCGACTGGCCTCATTGTCTTCCCTCGTCCACCCAAGGGGCTCAGTGCCAGAACCAGAGGACTGTGCTCCGTGGTAGGTTCTACGGCCAGTGGGATCGGGAGTTTCCCAAGCCTTGCACTAAAAAGTGTGGAGTGAAACCCAAAATGGATCAGGTCTGGAGTCAGAGATCCAGGAAGTAAACCCAGAACCAGAGCCTGAGAGTTTGTGAGTTAGGAACTGGGAGGTGGGGGGAAAGGAGCAGTTGAAATAGGTCCACAGGGCAGCCTGTGGTGACTGGGCCTTTAACTGGAAAGTGAATTGGACTAAGACCTTCCTTCATGTCCTCCTGTCTTTGTCCCCTCTACTCCCCCGTCCCCCAGAGTCTTAGAGATAACTTACGTGGGTGAGGTATTTGTACCTAAGAAGTGGGAAGAATGAAACTGAGGTCTGACAGGACATTGGAAGTAATAGCAATCGCTGCTATTTATTGTTCACCTACTATGTGCTAAATGGCACATAGTAGGATGCTTTATATGGTAGCTACCCTGCTACAAGACCAGTTGATTGGCTCTCAGGAATTCCGGGAGTGGGTGTGTTAGAGATTAGCTCCTTTGACCTGAGCTGGAAGTGATGGCAGTAATGACAGGGGCAGCACAGGTTTATTTGGCTGGGCAGAGGAAGGACCAGTGGAGGTCAGGGTTGTTTGTGAATGTGAAGAATAGGGGCTCTGTGTGGCCATGGGGTTTATTGATGATTGCAATGGGAAAGGGACCAGTGAAGTCCCTCTCCACCCTGGTGGGGTGGGCTGGCAGTTACTATGCTCTATCTACTGAGCCTAACCGGCTAGGGCCAGATTGTTTAGTCTTACAGCCATCAGCCTGGGCAATTAAGATTTTCTTTTTCTTTTTAAAAAATATTTTTATTGATTTCAGAGAGAGGAAGGGAGAGGGAGAGAGATAGAAACATCAATGATGAGAGAGAATCATTGACCGGCTGCCTCCTGCACGCCCCCTACTGGGGATAGAGCCTACAACCCGGGCATGTGCCCTTGACTGGAATCAAACTGGTGACCCTTCAGTCTGCAGGCCAGCGTTCTATCCACTGAGCCAAACCGGCTAGGGCGACAATTGAGATTTTCAAATGAGGATATCCAGGCTCAGTTTGTGGCTTACTGACATCGCACCCATTAAGCACTTGGTAGGTCTGGAAGCGTAGAATCCAGACAGGTATGATTCTAAAGCTCATACTTTCAACTGTACAGCACTATTCAAGAAAAACATAACTAGACTCGAAGCTTCTAGAAGGCAAGTATCTTTTTTTTTTCTGATACACTGATGTTTTTTTAAGGGTCTAGAACAGTACCTGACATATGCTAAGTTTCTTAATAAATATTTGTTGAATAAAGTCATTAGAGAGGATAGAAGGCAAGCATGACCTTCTCTTCTTGGAAATAGTCTGTAACATTTTGGACAATGGGTGAAAGAACGGAATGTGGGTGACCATTTTCTAGACAACACATAGTTTGGTTCTCTAGTTCTTTCAGGTCTGCAGAAGAGGCCACAGGGTGAGCAGTTGGAGGAAGTGTATCCCTAGTTAGCAGGGCCCGTCAGCACCGGCCTGGTGGACAGCGCTGAGGTAGCTCCCAGATGCTATCTCCCATCTCCTCTAAATCCTGATCAACAGGGCTCCTTTGCACCTGAAACCAGTATAAAACAATACTGAATGTCAACTGTAATTGAAAAATAAAATAATAAAAATCACAGATGGAAAAACAAAGATCCACAGGGTTTTATAAATTGTGTCGTTAAAAAGGAAAACAAATATGGCAAGCCTTACTATAAAGGAAGTTCATGTCCAGGGCATTTGTTATTTGACACATTGCTAGGTTTTAAAAATATGAAATGTTTTGAAAATTCTGAACCTATTATAAGCTCATCTGTAAAATATAAACATTGATGTCTTTGTGCACCACTATATGCCAGATCTTGTACCTAGCATTTTCACATATATCATGGAACCCGCACCATAACTCTAGGAGGCCATTATTATCTCCATTTTACATGTGGTGATATTGAGAGCTTAAGTGATTTGGCCAAGGTTATATGACTGGTGAGCAGCAGAGACAGTCTGGAAGCCAGGATTCAATTCAGATTCTGCAGATTTTCTACTTTACTGCTTACCGTCTGAGCTAGGATAGGCGTTAGAAAGCATTTTATGTTCTTATTTTGAAGATGAGGACACTGATGCTAGAGGATTTTAAGTGAATTACTTAGTGTGGAGTCATGTTTGGAATTCAGTTTTCTTGAACAAATTTTTAAACAATAATTGCAGACTGCCATGCTGGTGTTTTAGTTTAGTAGTTACAGAAGCTCAGTAGGCCTTATAACTATGTCTTAAAGAACAGGAACTACTAACTGCGTATGCTGTATCTCTGTTTTGGATTCTAGACACTTCTTGAATTAAAGGGTTTCACCATCTTAGGCTTCCTTATTTGCTAACAGTTTTCTAAAATTACTGGGAACTGCTGTTGTGGGCAGTTGTTTTTTTTTTTGCAAAATTGTGGGCAAAATTTATTGCTAAATTTTACTGACAGAGTTTCCTATGCATATATGAACTGTTCTGTTCTGCTCCACATCTGCTAGGTACTTATTTCTCCTTTTCCTTGCCTGATGGAATTTTATGTCACGTATCTGCTTCCTTATTTTGGTAGAATTAGAACAAAGATATTTCAGTCTGCCCCTTCCCATTTCTGCTTACTTGCTCCCATTCCATTCATCCTTACGTTTCACCTTCTCGGAGAAGTCATCCCTGAAGGCTGTGCCTGGGATTGGGTGGCCTCTTCTCTCTCCCACTGCGCATGGTGATACCTTTAAACCACTCCGTACACCTGTCCCATGCCGGGTCTAGAGTTACTGTCGTGAGCAAACACATTCCTTGCCCTGAAAGAACTTAGAGTTGAGATGGGGAGGCAGACCATTAGTCAGAAAAAGGCAATATGATTGAATATCTTTTTAAAAAAAGCTAATTTGTGAGTATTTGTTTTATAGCGGGCACCGTGCTAAGCATTTTACATGTATTATTTCATGTCATTCTCTCAATAACCTATGGTCCCCATTTTACAGGAAAGGAAGAGGAACTTAGGGAACTTCTGTGTTTTGCCCAAGGTCGGTTAAGTCTGAGAATTGCTACCCAAATCCAGGTCAGAGTCCAGGCTCTTAACCACTGTTCCTCTTGAACTAACTGCTGCCTCTCCACTGAGCCCTTGCCCTGTGTATCCTCAGGGCCCTCGTGCTTGGGGGCGGGGAGGAGGGGAAGATGAGCTCCAGTGTTGGAATTCATTCAGAAACTAGTAATGATTTAACAGCCATACAGCCACTTAACTGATTCAGTGTCTTCCCTCAGAGACTAAAAGAATTCAAGATACTAACGTGGAAAACGATATATGTCCAAAGTTGTTCATCACAGCGTTGCTTGTAATAGCAAAAGATTAGAAATAACCTAAATGTTTATCAACATGAGATTGATTAAATAAGTTATTATATATTCTTATAATGAAATGATGCAGCTATAATAAAGAATGAGGATCCAGCTGGTGTGGCTCCGTGGTTGAGCCATACTGGTTCAACCATGAATCAGGAGGTCACAGTTCCATTCCTGGTCAGCGTACATGCCCCGGTTGCAAGCTCAATCCCCAGTAGGGGCCGTGCAGGAGGTGGCTGATCAATGATTCTCTCTCATCATTGATGTTTCTATCCCTCTCTCCCTCTCACTTCCTGTCTCTGAAATCAATAAAAACATTAAAAAAAAAAAAGAATGAGGAAATGCTGTATGGATGAGGAACAATGTAAAAAGTATGGTATTATGTGGAATAAACAAGGTATAGAAGAGATGCCACTTTGTATAGAATCAATATTATTTGCTGTATGTGGTTGGAGAGGCAAAGAATATAAAGGGTGTCCCCAAAAATGTATACATACACTTTAAATAATTATAAAGGCATTGTTGATTAAAATACATTGCATTTTCAAATTTCAGCTATCAGCTGTTAAAGTGTGTATGCATTTTTTGGGACACCCTGTTGTATATGTTTTGGGTTGTATATGCATAAGATATCTTTGGAAGAATAGACAGGAAATGGATGCTACAAGGTGCTTCTGAAGAGTTGCTAGGGGATTCCAGGTAGGGAGATTGTCTACTGTACATAGCTTTTTGTGCTTTTTGAATTTTGAGTCGGTTGAATTTACTCCCTATTTAAAAAGATATAAATAAGATTAAAATGAAAGCAACAGTAAGCACCTTTCTAGGCACTGAAACAAATACAGAAAAGCACTCTGGGCTTGTATGTTTCTTTAGTGCGTGGGATAAGCCCGCCTTCATCCTCATCACATCCAGTGCCTGGCGTAGTATGCACTTGAGTATTTGTGCAATCGATGAACCAACTTGGAAAAAACTCTCAAATTCCTGTACGTGAAGGACACATCTTTTTTGTGGTGTTCCTGCTAAAAATAGATCTTCTGAATGTGACCATGAAGAAATGGCAGACTGCCTCAAATTGAGACACATTCTGAAAAATAAATAGCCTGTGCATTTCAAAAATGTCAAGGTCGTGGAAAACTACGAAAGACCGGGACCTGTTCCAGACCAGAGGGGACTGGCGGACGGGACAACTCCGTGCACTGTGTGCGATACGAGAGGTTGTTTCTTTCTCTGCAAAGCACATTAATTAGATAATTAGAAACTTAAAAAAATATATATAGATATAGATATATATTTATTGATTTCAGAAAGGAAGGGAGAGGGAGAAAGAGATACAAACATCAATGATGATGAGAGAGAACCACTGATTGGCTGTCCCCTGTACAGTGCCCACTGGAGATCGAGCCCGCAACCCAGGCATGTGTCCTTGACCGGAATTGAACCTGGGACCCTGCAGTCCGCAGGCCAAGGCTATATCCACTGAGCCAAACCAGCCAGGGCAAGACAGTTGGCAACTTTTGAAGAAGGTCTGTAAATTAGGTAATAGTACTGTTTTACTGGTAATTTCCTGATTTTGATATTAATACTGTGGTTACGTGGGAAAATGTCCTCATTTTTAGGAAATAAGCATGAATTTAGTAGTGAAAGGGCATTGTATCTGCAACTTACTCTCAAATAGTTTAGGTAGAGAGAGATAGAGAGGGAAGGGAGTATTCCATTGTATATATGTACCACATTTATTTCTTTTAAAAAATATTTTTATTGATTTTTAGAGAGGAAGGGAGAGGGAGATAGAGAGGGGGAATATCGACCAGCTACCTCCTGCAAGCCCCCAACCCGGGCTTGTGCCCTGACCCCTTGGTGCATGGGACCACACCCAACCAATTGAGCCACTTGGGTAAGGGCCAGGTCCTTATATTATCATTGACATTTTCTCCTATGTTTCTTAATATTTTTGTTCCTTTTAAAAAACTAGCTTTGTTGTGGTATAATGAACATATTGTACAACTCATCCTGAATATCTTTTCAGCTCTGCTTAAATAGTGCTGTTTGTAAGGAGTTTTTAAAAACTAACTTTATTAGGCTACTAGAGGCCCCGATGCACAAAATTCATGCAAGGGGCTCGGCCCTCGCAGCCCTGGCTTTGTGCAGAAGGTCGTCCGGAAGGACGTCCAGAAGGGTGTTTGGCTGTCTGGTCTAATTAGCATATTATGCTATATTATTAAAATATAGATAATTTATACACAATAAAATTCACATATTTTAATTAAAGAGGGTTGTTGTTTTTTTTTTTACTTTGAACACATTATTCCCCATGTAACCACCACTGCAGTTCAGATACAAGATGTAGAACCTTTCCATTTCTTCAGAAAGTTCCCTCTGTCCCGTTGTTGATGCGTTCACCCGCTGATGCACATGGTCCCGGGTGGAGAGCAAGCGGGGTGCTTGCGGGGTGAGCATAGTGGGGTGAGGGTGTGTGGGGGGGTGAGGATGGTGGTGTTGAGGTGACGCGGAACAGGTTCCTCATGGCTCCCAGAGGCTCCCCCGCAGCTGGGACTTGGAAGTTCCTGTGTTTCTGAGTCAGGCCCAGACGCTGGGTGTTTCTGCATCTTTTCTTTCTTTCTTCTTTGGGCCTTAATCTGGGTCGGAGTTTGGAGCACGTGTAGTCTCAGAATGTGCTTCTCAGCTTGTTTCCATGGTGGGAGATAAAAGAACCTGCTAAGTTCTAGCTGGGCTAATAAGCAAATGAAGAGAGACAGATGAACAGGGGAAATCAGCATTTTAATACCTGTGCACAGGGAATTCACATAAGCATGAACATTTCCTCGACAGGCAACATTGGGTATGTATGACCTTTTGGACAAAGGAGAGAAAGGGGTTGGGCGGGGTCTTAGGTTTCAGACGTGAGAGCAGGCAGTGTAGCTGTAGTTGAGGAAGCGCAGAGTACACGGGGCAGGCACCTCAGAAACAACAGGACACAGCGTATCTAGCTCAGAGGCCTCTGCCTGGCGCCCTCCCATTTACCATATTAATTCAAATTAGGTAAGGCGAGCATCCCAAGATTCCTTTCCTGGAGCGGGTTTTTCCATCTCAGCCTCTTAGGCATCTCAGCTTCTTAGGCAGGAAGAGAGAGCGTCAAAGGTCCTTTCTGAGTCTCTTGTTTCTTAATAACCAGTTTGAAATCAATATCCCGAAAGTCAAAACTTTGGTCCCCTTCATCACTAGCAAGGGAGGAAATTACGTTTAGTTCGATGGTGTTCTGGGCAGATTTACGTCTCCTGTCTACACAGGCCTCTTCGGTGGGCTGCCCCAATGCCCCATTAAACAGCACCCCCACGGGCTTGTAAAATGTCAGCATGCTATCATCATCTAAAGCAGCGGTTCTCAACCTGTGGGTCGCGACCCCTTTGGGGGGGTCGAACGACCCTTTCACAGGGGTCGCCTAAGACCATCGGAAAACACATAGATAATTACATATTGTGTTTGTGATTAATCACTATGCTTTAATTATGTTTAGTTTGTAACAATGAAATTGGGGGTCACCACAACATGAGGAACTGTATGAAAGGGTCGCGGCAGTAGGAAGGTTGAGAACCACTGATCTAAAGGGACGACTGATTTCCCTAAAATGCCTGTTTTGGAAAAGAATAAGGTTTCAAGAGGTAGGCTCAGTGCCGGTTGATGTTTGGTAAGGCTTTGTTCACTCATCACTCCTATACTGACCAAATGGGAAACAAAGTTTATATTTCTGCTCGCCCAATGGGGGCCCAGAACATTTAGCCTCCTCTGCCTGCCATTTTTTCTCGTTTTGTAACTTTTGTTATTCTGCTGTGCATTTCTGAAGGTGGTACGGGAACTCAGCGTCTAAGCAGGTGTGGAAGAGGGGGGCTCGGGCTGTGCAGCACTCAGACGTGGGTGTGAACCATCACTACCTGCATTTAGAACCTCATTCTCCTAATCGGAACTAAGAGAACTGCCTTAAGTATTTTAAAAAATATATTTTTATTGATTTTAGAGAGGAAGGGAGAGAGAGAGATAGAGACATCAATGATCAGAGAGAATCATTGATTAGCTGCCTCCTGCACGCCTCACACTGGGGATCAAGCCCACAACTGGGGCATATGCCTTGACTGGGAATCAAACTGTGACCTCCTGGTTCATAGGTGGATGCTCAATCACTGAGCAATACCGGCCGGCTGGGCCACCTTAAATATTTTTGATGAGGGTTACATTATATCATGTGTGCCTAGAACATAGCCAGCATGCAAGACATTGCATTAGTATAAAAATTTTTTCTCTACTTCTACCTTTTTGCCCAGGTGTTCTCTTTTACAGAGTTTTATTTTTCTCTCTTTGTGGTTGAAATGATAATTTATTAAAATGTATTCATCTATTTAAAGCCTTGGTTCCTTTTCTCTCTTTTTGCAGGCACACCGCAGAGACATCCCTTCGTCCTTCATGAACACCTGCGTGGTAGACAGGTGACTGCCCTCCGCCCCATGCTGCTCTAGGCGCCCCGACGTGAGCTGTCCAGGGAGAGGATGGATTCCAAAGATGAGAGCTCACACGTGTGGCCCGCGGCTGCAGAACACGAAGAGACCGCCACACAGGTGAGGGGGGTCTCCAGCATAGGGACATGCGCTCACAGCCAAACAGCAGCTTCCAAACAGTAGTGAGTAGTCGGGAGGGAGCGGACCTGCAGAACCGGAGGTGAGGAACCCGCAGTGCGTTCCCGTGCGATGCAGAGGGGCTGAACTACCACCCCACGGCTTCTCTGCTTTCCTCAGCTCATGTCACAGTCTGTCTCACTCCTCCATGTTATTTTGTTATTGGTGCTGAAAGTGTTTTTTTTTAAATTTATTTAACATATTTTTATTGATTTCAGAGAGAAAGGGAGAGGGAGAGACAGATAGAAACATCAATGATGAGAGAGAATCATTGATCGGGTGCCTCCTGCACGCCCCCACACTGGGGATCAAGCCTGCAACCTGGGCATGTGCCCTGACCAGGAATCAACCATGACCTCCTGGTTCATAGGTCGACACTCAACCACTGAGCACGCCGGCTGGGCAAAAGTGTGTTACTTTGAGGTTATCTAGGATATGGTTTTGTGTTTTTTTGCGAGTAATGAAGTTCAAGGTATGTCTACAAAATGAGTGGCTTTTCTTTCTTTTCCAATGAGGAGTGTAAACCTCTGATTGAAAGTTGTCCTGTTGAGTCAGTAGCCCTGGAGGTTAGTCACTTATAGCCAGTGCTGCGGTGATTGCCATCTCGGCCTTTGAAACCGCTGCCCTTGCAGCCGCCGGCTCTGGGCATGCTCCTTCCGGCAATGCCAGGCCCTCTGCATGTTTGCTGTGCGTCGGGGAGCCAGCTTTTGTATGTGACCACAGTACAAACCTTAGTTTTTCCAGCATTATAATAAATATGGAATTTTTATTTAATTTTTCATTGAATGACATGACCACAATAATATCAAAATGAGGACGTTCATTGAAACCTTTAGATGTACACGTATAATTTAATTTAAACAATATAGTAAATATTACAGCGAATAAAATGGATCATCTGGTATGATTTCAATGTCTGAGTCTGAATACTTAAAAAAAAAACGTTCCAGAGATGCTTCTAGCAGAGCCATCGAGAATGCTGTTTTGTTCTCATGGAAACCATTTTGAAGGTACTTCAATGCAGCTATATATTGCCATGTATTTTCTTTATAAACAGAAATGTAGGTTATTGAAGAA
>NW_005875272.1:0-12646 GCF_000147115.1 Myotis lucifugus | reverse complement strand
TGGGGCGCCACACCCTGTCACACACAGAGCCACAGGGCGATCAGGGGGTTGGGGAGCTCCCCCCTATCAGGCACAGAGCAGGGCTGATCAGGGGGTTGGGGCGCCTTCCCCTGTCACAAACAGAGCAGGGTGGATAGGGAGGTTGTGGCCCCGCCCCCTGTCACACACAGAGCCGCAGGGCCATCAGGGGGTTTGGGCGCTGCCCCCTGTCACACTGATCCTGGTGCCGGGAGGCCTCCTGGCTCCGCTGATCCCGGTGCTGGGAGGCATATTACCCTTTTACTATATAGGATAGAGGCCTGGTGCATGGGTAGGGGCTGGCTGGTTTGCCCTGAAGGGTGTCCTGGATCAGGGTGGGGGTCCCCACTGGGGTGCCTGGCCAGCCTGGATGAGGGGATGATGGCTGTTTGCAGCTGGTCACAAACCCTTCAGGGTGGGGGTCCCCACTGGGGTGCCTGGCCAGTCTGGGTGAGGGGCTGAGGGCTGTTTTCAGGCTGGTGGGTGACTGAAGCTCCCAACCGCTCCTTTTTTTCTTTTTCTTTTTTATTCTGGGCCAAGGCCTCTGCTGCTGAAAGCAGGTATCTGGTTTGTTTTGGTTCTATAATCGAAACACTGTATCATCTCCAGCTCTGAGATCCCGGCGGGCTGAAAGCTGGTTTCTGGGGTTTTGTTTAGCTTCTATATTTGTTACAATGTTTCAAACTGCCAGCTCAGAGGCCGGCAAGGCAGGCGGGGAACGTTGGAGTCCTCCTTCACTGAAGCAAGCAAGCCTCGTGTTCGCTTCCAGCTGCCTGGCTACCGGCCACCATCTTGGCTGACAGTTAATTTGCATATCGCCCTGATTAGCCAATGGGAAGGGTAGCGGTTGTATGCTAATTACCATGTTTCTCTTTTATTAGATAGGATTGTTCAGAATTGCATCAAGCCTAAAGCAATCACTGCCTAGGGAAATGGGAACCACATGATCAGCTTAGAGTCCCGTGGTCGGCAAACTGCGGCTCTCAAGCCACATGCGGCTCTTTGTACCCTTGAGTGTGGCTCTTCCTAAGCCTTAGGAGTACCCTAATTAAGTTAATAACAATGTACCTACCTATATAGTTTAAGTTTAAAAAATTTGGCTCTCAAAAGAAATTTCAATCGTTGTACTGTTGATATTTGGCTCTGTTGACTAATGAGTTTGCCGACCAATCAGGACCCACCCTAGAGCCTGGGGCAGAAACATAATCTCCCCCAAAGCAATATGTGGCTAGAAGAGGAGAGTAAATATATTAGCACTATTTAGGAAGAAGGAAGGAAAATTCGATATCTCTAGGAAGAGCAATCAGTGATGCCTGTTATACTTGCCCATGGTCCCACATGGTGTTTGCTTTCAGAACCTCATGCCTAGGAGCTCTCAAACCTCCATTTGAACATCTGCTATGGCACCATTTTCCTTATATCCTGCAAGTTTCTGTGCTGTGAACTTTACAGATACCATCTCATTTATTTCACACCATAGAGATGAGGGACTGAGTCATCAAGCCCAAGGTTTCACAGCTCTGGCCGATAGATGTCTACTCCCCAAATGTTAGCAACTCGAGTTTAAAAACTACATCAAACTCATTTTTGTGAACCCATCACCCAGTATCATTCCAGGGATAGAAAGAATAAATGTTTGGTGAATGCTTCCTACATGAAGATACTAGCCCCTCCCTCATGGAAAATATTTTGTGTATCTTCAAGAGGACATTTGGAGTTTAATTTCTGCAGAGCATTCATTTCTCTTTTATCAGGTCCACCATCATGACTAAGAAATCCTTCTTTGCACACCTAAAGGGAGCTTGGTTCTTTTGATCAGTAGGAATGAACATATAAGTCATGGTCCCTTGCTCCCCTTGGCTTGCTCCAGCCTAACAAAAAATGCCCCCTGCCTCTGCGATGAGCAGCCAGTTGTTTTTCTTGGAGAAGGAACACCCAGCATGTAATCCATCCCCCAAATTCCTTATGAGTGCTCGAACTGAAAAGTCATGAGTTCTGTGATCTGCGAAGAGGCAGGAAAGCAGGGCAAGGCCCAGAGTCTGGAAAGGAAGCTTCAGATCCTCCCTTCATCAGGTAAGTTAGGAGAGAGAGCACTAGTCTTGGATTCAGACTGGGTCCGTTCTTAGTTCAGCAGCTACGTGGCCTGGCTCATAAACTTAGACAACACTCATTCATGGATAATAGAGACCATTATAAACTTTTGAACAATAATAGATACAGAGGCAGAGCTGCCTCACACAGATTGTCAAACTGCAGTGGGAAGGCCGGGGAGGGTTGGGGGGCAGGAGGGAGGGGGTTAAGAGATCAACTGAAGGGCTTGTATGCATGCATATGAGCATAACCAATGGACATAAGACACTGGGGGGTAGGGGAAGCCGGGGTATTGTCAAGGGCGGGGGGGGGGGGAAAGACACATATGTAATACCCTTTGTAATGCTTTAAGCAATAAAAAAAAAAATAAAAAAAAATAAACTTAGACAAGTCACTTTCTTGTTTAGGGCTCAGTTCTCTCCCCTGCGAAATGAAGGAGTTAAACTAGATCAAGTTTCAATTTCCTTCAGCCATGACATTCGAAGCTTTGCTTCTCCCTGCCTTTCCTCCTATTCCATTTAATTTATAGATCTAGTTGGTGACAATGATGTGAAGGATAATATGTTAAAATGATGCTTCCACTGAACATTTTAGTTTAAACCTGCTTTCATGTTCATTATCTTGATTTTTTTCTTATGACAGCCCTGTGAAGGTACTAATTTTCTTATTTTTTTAAAAATCAAGAAATTGGAAAATGATGGGGCTTGCCCAAAGTTACTCAGCTAACAAGTGACAAATGCAGAATTGAAGTTAGGTGTTTTATTCCTAATGCGTACCCCAGGGTCTGACTGCTCAGCACACAGAATCTCACAGCACACAGGGTCTTTCCCCTCTCCCCCACTGCTGCACCGTTGCTAGGAGAACCCTGTCTTAATATTTATCCTAAGGAGATGAAAGAGTATAGATCAAATGGTTAACTTGGATCACACATGATTTTGTTATTTTAGAATTAAACTATAGCCACGGCCAGTGTGGTTCAGTTGGTTGACCATTGCCCCATGCACCAAAGGGTCCCCAGTTCAATTCCTGGTCAGGACATATGCCCAGGTTGCAGGCTTGGTCCCCAATAGAGGGAGTGCAGGAGGCAGCTGAACGATGTTTCTCTCTCACATCAATGTTTCTCTCTTCCTCATCCTTCCTCTCTCTCTAAAATCAGTAAAAACATATTTTGAAAAAATAATTAAATTACAACTCATCCATAAGAAATACAGTATAAGGGGAAAACTGTTTAAAAGCAAAGTTGTCTAAGAGACAATGAGAGATAGTGAGCTGCCTATTATAGACAATATTCAAGCATAAACATCTATAGGACTATAGGAACCAGGCTTTATAACAGAAGTTGCATTCCATCTCCTATGAGATGTGATTTGCCCTGAGACTCTTTGGAGACTTGTTTTGAGCTTGACCAATTGGTCATCAGTAATGACCAATAGGAATTTAAAGTTAAAAACATACTATCATTTATATTAGCATAAAAAATATGAAAATCTTAAGTACAAATATAACAAAGTATGTATAAGATCCATATAAAAAATAACAAAAACTCCATAAAAATTTTTTAACCTAAATAAATGGAGAGATAGTCTGTGTAAATGGATAAGAAGACTCAATATTGTTAAGGTGTCACTTCTTCCCAACTTGATTTATGGATTTGACACAATCCCAATCAAAATCCCAGCAGATAATTTTGTGGGATTCTAAACATCATGTGGAAAGTCAACAAAATACTGAAGAATAACAAAGTTGAAGGAATGACACTATTTGACTTCAAGACTTAGTATAAAGCAACAGTAACCAAGACCATGTGATTTTAGCAAAAGAATTGACACAAATATTAATAGAACAGAATAAACAGACCAGAAATGGACCCAAATAAATATACTCAACTAACCTTTGACAAAGAAGCAAAGGCAAATTCGAGGAGAAAAGACAGTCTTTTCAATAAATGATGCTGGAGCAGAAAATAAATAAATATAGATACAGACAGTCTAACCCAAGATGGGTCATAGGTCTAAATATGAAATGTAAAACAATAGAAGATAACATATAAGTATAGCTAGGTCTCATTGGGTTTAGTGATGACTTTTCAGAATGAACACCAACAGAACAACCCATGAAAGGACAAATTGACAAGTTGGACTTCATTACAATTAAAAACTTCTACTCTGTGAGAGACACTGTAAAAAGAATTTTTAAAAACTAGCTACACACTGAGAGAGAATGTTTACAAAATACATATCTGACAGATTTGTAACCAAAATATACAAAAAATGCTTAAAACTCAAAAATGAGGAAACAAACTACCCAATTTAAAAATGGACAAAAGAAACCTCATCACAAAAGGTATACATATACAAATAAGCATATTTATTTAGAGATTCATAAATTAAAATGCCAGAAGCAACTATATAAGACATCACTACACACCTATCAGAGTGCCTAAAATCTAAAATACTAACAACACCAAATGCTGGCAAGAATATGGAGCAACAGGAACTCTCACTCATTGCTGTAGGAGTAAAAAAATGATACAGCTACTTTAGAAGAAAGTTTGGAAAAAATCAAGATAATGAATATGAAAAGCTAATCATAGATTTACAATCCAGCAATCATGCTCTTAGGTATGTACCCAAAAAAGTTGAAAACTTCTGTCCACTAAAAACAAAAAACAAATACTGCATATAAATGTTCATAGCAGCTTTATTCATAATTGCCAAAAATAGAGGCAACAAAGATGTCTTCAAAAGGCCAATGGATAAACAAACTGTGGTACACCCATACAGTAAAATATTTTTCATCACTAAAAAGAAATGAATTTTCTATCTTAAAAAAAATATGAAGAAAATGCAAATGCATATTGCTAAATAATAGAAGCCAGTCAGGAAAAGCTATCTACCATATAATTCCAACTCTGTTGCATTCTAGAAAGGCAAAACTATGGAAATACAAAAAGATCAATGGTTGCCAGAGAATCAGAGTGAAGGAGAGAGGAATGAATAGGCAGACCACAGGGAATTTTCAGAGTAGTGATACTGTAATGGTGGATACATGACAATATGCATTTGTCAAAACCCATAAAACATACAACACCAAGAGCAAATCTGAATATAAACTATGAACTCCAGTTATTAAAAATGTATCAAATATTGGTTCACCAATTTTCTTTTTTTAAATATATGTTTATTGATTTCAGAGAAGAGAGAGAGAAATAGAAACATCAATGATGAGAGAGAAACATCGATGGGCTGCCTCCAGCATGCCCCCCCCCCCACTGGGGATTGAGCCCACAACTGGAGCATGTGCCCTGACTTGGAATCCAACCATGACTTTCTGGTTCATAGGTCAATGCTCAACCACAGAGCCACGCCGGCCGAGATGGTTCATCAATTTTAACAAATGTGCCACATTCAAGCAATATGTTAACTACAGAGAACTGTGCAGAGGCAGGGGAGGGAGAAGAAGGTCCCCGTGTTCTGGACACTCTGGTTGAAACTGCACGTGCATGTTCTGAAATCTTGCAGCTGGAATCGTGTCCTTGGCATCCAAAAGCTGCCAGCAAGTCTTCTACTTCTTCAGAGGTGGAGGCTCAAATTCTTCTGTGAGGGAAGATGGTGCTTGGTTCAGGGATAAAACAAGTACGTGGAATTTTAGGTAGATAAAGGGAAGGGAAGATCCTTTACCTTCTGAAATGAAGAGACCCAAAACAGCATGAAACCACTTCATCTGTGAGACCTGTTACTGGGCCAAGTGATTGCAGGGAGTCTTGGTGACTCTACCCCAGAGGGTGAAGACTGGAGTGAGTTAGGAGAAATCACCTATTCAGGGCACTCCTGCTCAGGGCATGAGCTGGGCATGGCAACATGGACACAGGCAAGGGCTGAGGACTCCGCAGTAGTGCAGGGTCCTCTATGGAGGAATTTGGACTAAGGTCTCTAGAGCAACCACCCCTAGTGATATTCCCTGCATTGCAATTCCTTTCTCCTTTCACAGGACTTCTTTAATGTTTTTAAAACAGCATGAAATATGCCATTGATTACTGCTTCAATTTCAGGGTGGGGGAGTGGGTGGGGAGACATTAACCCGGGAACTTATATGCATATATGCATTGCCCCTGGACACAGAAAATGGTGTGGTGAAGGCCAGGGAGGGGCTGATGTAGGGTGGAGGGGGTCAAGGAGTAGGGGGGGAAGAGAACATCTATAATACTTTCAAAAATAAAAATAAATTTAAAAGAAACAAAAAACAGTGTGATAGAGAATTTAAAAATGACAGACCTCACTGTGCTTAAGAAGAAGTAGAAGGGAGGGACTCACTGCTCTGGGGAAAGGCAGGTTTGAGAGAGCCAGAGGCCACCTGAAAATACTCAAAGCCCCAGGAGGTAGGGAGGTTTGTATATGATTACATGGCACGGACAATAAGGGCTATCGGGGCTCTGAAAAGGGAGGGGAGCTGTGTGATGGAGGGATCAGGGAAGACATCCTGACTGCACCCTCAACTGTGCAAGATTGGGAACTGGGTTGAGAGCAGGCTTTCCTGGCACAGGCACATGTGAGCAAATGTGACACAGAGTGACCCGTTTCATAAAAAGTAAGTTCTATCTGGAAACGTCATTTTCCAGCCATAATGGTAGCAAAAAAATTGCCTCCTTGTGCAAATTTTGGAACCAGTTTGTGAGCTAGAGGATCACACACACACACACACACACACACACACACACACACGCACACACACGCACACACACGCACACGCACACGCACACTGAGGAGTCACTGAAGGAGTCACAAAGTATTTCTGGCTCACTCTGAAGTTATTTTTCCTTCCCAGGATTGAATGCAAAATTGTGTTTTCATATTTCTTTCACTCCGAGTCCTGTGGATCTGCTTAATAAGATTCAGACTTTCATTCCTCTCATCTGAAGAACTGAAGAAAAAAAAGTCTCCTGGGTCGTCCCTGCTTGGATTCTCAGCAGACTTGACAATGGAAAAGTTCAAACAGTATGTCCTGCAGTCATTTTCTAAAACAAACACAACCAAAGCAAGCCTCCTAGGCTCTTTCATGGCTTGCAGGACTAAACTTCTCTCTCTCATTTTCCCTTGGTTTATTTTTTTTCCTCCCTCCTCCACACATTCTTCAAAAACATGTGAGTCATTAAAACTTGACTGATGATGCTCCCCGTATCAGTGTGAAATGTCAGTAAGCAAATTAAGCAAAAGTTCTGGCTGGGGAGATAACTCGGGTGGATTGCTGCAGAAGCTGCTTTTTTAGATCTGGTTTCCCCAGGGGAGTGAGGACAGGCAAGAAGCCAGGACCAAAGAGATGAGGCAGTTGCCAAGGACAAAGCTCATGGCCAAAGCCGAAGACAATCTGAGAAGATGCGGGAAGTTGGGGCAAAGCCAAAGCCATCAGCACTCCCATGAAGCATGCAGAGACCTTAGTGGTGGAGGGAGGAGAGGGCATGAGACAGGCAGCCATCCTGGGGAGTGTTTGCAGTATGGTTAACCTATTGCCACACACCCACACTTCTTCCCCGGGTATCTCCACCAAATCCTTGCGTTAACTTGGAATCAGCATTCCCCTGGTCATCTCAGATGGAATGTGCCCATTCTCAACATGTCCCTCCACATTCCCCAGAGCTGTGGTCAGCATGCTGGCTTTGTGCCATCCCCACTGCTGATGCTCTAATGTCAAAGCCCTCTCCTCTTGAGTCTCATGTCCTCTAGCTACTCCAGCCTCTGCTCTTCTCCTTCCAACCCCCAACATGCTGTCCCTAACTACCACTTGGCCGTTGATCATTCTGCCAGTGGCCTAAATGATGGTTTGATGGTGAGGGTAGTATCTGGCCCATAGCCTCCTTTTCATCTTACATCGCCAGCTTCTATAATCACCAGACTTGTCAGGTCCGTGGCTCCCTCATCTCACAGTCTCTCTTCCCCTCTCCATGCAGCACTCACTTCCACTCACCATTCAACAAATAGCAACCAGCATCTACCATTCACTCTGCACTAGCCTGGATCTGGGGATACTGAAGCAAACCCAGTTCATGTCCTCGAGAAGACGACAGTCTAACAGGAGAGAGTCACATAGAAGGAGGACACATGGGACCTCAATCTGGTACAAATTATTTGGCAACAGGGCTTCTCTCAACAGAAAGGCAGGACCTATGGTGTAGAGATGGTGGATAACCCATCGGAGCTATAGCAGGACCCCATCCATGGGCCCCATCAGAGGGGTCCAACTCCAGGAGGAGACACGGGAAGATTTGCATTAGCTACAAGTGTCTCACAAACCCTGCTGAGGTTTAGGTTAAGTTTCAAATGAGGAAAAAAATAAACTGATTATCCATCAGAAATCAAAGCAGAAGAGCAGTCATAAACACAGGATCTGTTTCCTCCTTATAACTTGGCATCTAATACTATGCTCGCTCATGGCAGGTGCTCAGTAAATGTTTTTCAGACAAAGCTGATCCATAATAAATATAAGAAGCATGATAAGGGCTGGAGAATAAAAACTACAGAACAACCTGTAGGAAACCAAGCAAGCAGGTTGGATACATAAGCAAGACCCATTCTAGATGCCCCTTATCCTTGTGGATGAGGCTCCTAAAACACTTCACGATTGGTTTTCAGGGCCCATCTGGACAAGGTAGAGGTGATAACATCAGGAGCTGGATGGGCATAAGAAAATTAGGTACAAACCCAGGTCAGCCACACTCAGAAGAAGTATGTGGCACCAAGAGGAACCTGAAGCTAAAGAAAATCCATCTTCCAACTAAAGATGCTTCCATACTTTTGTCATGGTAGGAACCAATCTGCTTACTGGAATATGGACCAACAGACTCTAGAGAAGAGACCCTAGTCGGGGTTAGCAGTAGAGTCCTCAGACCCACAGGTATCTCCAAAGGTGACCAGGGGATTCATAGGACATTCATTATCCTTAAAATCCTAGCATAATTTAAGGCCTACAGGCTAACTAAAGTTCTCTTGTTTTTTACTGAAATTATAACCAACTCAGTGTGTTAACACTGGTCATGCAGATCAGAAACCATAATTAGAGGTTATATGTGCATTTGATCAAATTTAAATGGGGAAGTGAATCAAATATTTATTATTAATTACAGCTTTCCTGACAAAATCTTTCAAAACATGTTATTCTTTGCAGGGAGTTAATAAAAAAGGCCTCTTTGGTGTGGGAAGGTAGGAAATCATTTGACAACAAGTAAGAAAAAACTTGCATGTTTCATCAGCTCATTACATGGGTCCACAAGTGTCTCATTCCCTGCCTGGAGAGATGCTGAAAATGTTTTTAAATCAGGGCTCTTCTTCAGAGAACCACATGCCCTTCAGCAGGAGAAAGCTACTTCACAAATCAAGCATATACCCTACCTTTTCTCAACAAAGTTTAAGAGAGTTAGCAAAGAGTTAATGAGGGGGGCTGTTCAGACAAGCAGTCAGCTCTATCCTTTACCCATGGTTCTTCATGTTACTTAATAGGAGAACACAGCTTTAGATATTAACAAACCTGGAATTGAAACCCAGCTTTCCCACTTATTATGTACATGACATTAGACAAATGTACCACAGAAGACACACAGCTGCAAATATAAAAAATCCAAGTGAATAGTGGTTTACAAAACTAGAGGTTGTTTTTCTCTTATAACAAAAACAGAATCATCTCAGAATGGAGTGGTTCCTTAAGGGCATCATCAAGGAACCGGATTCCAATTCAATTTCTGCTCCTCTTCAAGAATGCATGTAAGAGTTCATCCTCTTTGTGGTGTGATCACTGTCACCCTTCCGGCCATTGCATCCACATCCCAGGTCCGAAGAAGAGGGAAGAAAGTGTGCACCAACTGAATCTGTCTGCTTTTATCAGGAAAATATTAGCTTATTTGGAAGCACCATTCAGTAGATTTCTGCCCATGTAGCTTCATTGTTGTTTGCAGGGAGATTATGGAGAATAATCACTTGACAAAGAATTGACCTTCAGAAAAAGGATGTAATATAAATGTTGTCTTCAAATAGAAATACTCTAAAGTTAAAGAGTAACAAATTATATTGAAACCTATCAAATATGTTAAAATTAGTTAAGATTTTTTAAATTATAAACATAGTTAACAATATGTTCAAACTCATTAATAATGGAAAATGAATGGAGGAAAGAAGGATGGGAAGACATGGGAAGGGAAAGGAAGAGATAATGAAGAAGGAATAAAGGGAGAAAGGTAATAAGAAAACATAATTGATCACTTTTCTGTTTTGAACATTGGAAAGTAAAAGTAATCAAGCATGTATCCTGCCTTTTCTGTACAAAGCGTATCTGAGGATATTCACAGGCCTAGTGAGGGGATTCTCTTTATAGCAGTATTTCAGCTTAAAAGAAAAATGAAGAATGATAAAATTAGAAACTCATATTTTGTTAACCCCAATGCAGCAGTGGATCTAGGCAATCCGCACAAATGGCTGCTGACATCACCGAGAGTCCTTCTTTATGGAAAAGTACACCGGCATCTAAAGTTGTGGTATTCTTGCGAAAAACTCCAAGTTGAACCTATCAAGCTTCAAGCAGTAACTCAAAATTTACAGAAAACAGAGGCGCAGAGGAACGTGTTAAATGATGCCACAGGGATTCAATCAGCAAAATCCAGAACACAGGAAAGGTTACAGACCAAGCAAGTTGTTTTTCAACAAATAAATCACAAGGGGGGAAAAGACTAGGGGAGGAGAGAGAAGAGATTTTAAAATACTTGTGGCATAGTCAGGAATTGCAATGTATGAAACTGATTTAACTACTGATAGAAAAAAAGAACTATAAAAGAATATAAAATAATTGGCAAAATGTGAACACTATCTCACAATTATAAGTACTTATTTTGAGTGACATAGATGTAAAAATAGTATTGTCATTATATTTCCTTAAAGAGTGCTTACCTATTAAACACATGCTGAAATCCATGTGGAGTAACTAATAGAATGTCTGGGATTTGCTCCAAAGTAATTCAGGGGTCAGGTGGAAGTGGATGGAAGCACAGATAAAATAATATAGGCCATGAGTTGATAATTGTTAAAATTGCATCATGGGACATGGGGTAATTTATTATACTATGCTCTCTACTTTTTTATGTGTTTGTATTTTTCATAATAATCCTATATAATAAGAGAGGAATATGCTAATTATCCATTACGCCATAACGCCACGACCAATCTATAAGTGGCGGAGAGCTACAGCAGGGTGCAGCAGAGAGCTACCAGCGGTGAGCTACCAGCGGCGGGTGGGCGGATGGCCAGCTGAAGCAAGCGACAGCGAGCTACTTGCTTACGGTTTCATGTTCAGGGCTACTAGTTTTAAATATTAACCAACCTCAGAATGAAGAGCATTAGACTAAAGTACCATTGAACTTAGCCCAAGGTGAGGAAACCAGGATATTAAAAGGTATAGCATGCAAGTTCTTGTATCATCTTAACAAATTTCTGAGTTTAAAAATTCTTCAGATTTTATTTTAAATCCCTGAACTGAATGACCCTACTTTACCATCAAAATCTGTGTATGATTGCCCCCAATGAACAAAAGCAGGTAAACAGGCCTCGGGCAGATTATTTTGAAGTAGCAAAGCTTCCTTTTTTCTCCCCAGGTATGCTCCCAGTTATACATCCACATGTATTTTTACACAATGATGAGGTTTTAAAGAAAAGAAAATGTAACCATGGAGAACTAAGATACTTTTTAAGCCATTTTCTATTAAGCGTGTCCATTCATTTAGTCAACAAATATTTGAGTACCTACCCTCCCCTGGGCATTGTCCTGGTTCTAATGAGACAGCACTGAGGGAACTCACAGTGAGGGGAGGCCTGAGAGACAGAGCTTGCACCAGAGATGCCCATGAATAACTGTAAATGACAACCTAGCTTTATGTCAGTATCATTCTCAATAGCCAAAAGGTAAAAGCAACCCAAGTGTTCATCAATAGGTGAATGTACAAACAAAATGTGGTAAAGGCATGCAATGGAATATTATTCAACCTTATAAGAAAAAGGACAAGTACATTCTGGCCCATGCTACAACATGGATGAACCTAGAGGGCATTTTACTAAGTGAAATAATCCAATCACAAAAGGACAAATCCTGTATAAGTCCACTTAAATGAAGTACCCAGAAGAGCCAAGTGCATAAGTCAGAAAGGACAGTGGTTGCCAGAGACAGGGGGTTTGGGGGGAGCAGGGAATGGGGACTTATCATTTAACTAGAGTCCCAGTGCACAAAATTCATGCACAAGGGGAGGGGGAGGTCCCTCAGTTCAGCCTGCACCCTCTAATCCGAGACCCCTTGGGGTATGTCTGACTACTGGTTTAGGCCCACAGGGATCGGGCCTAAACTGGCAGTTGGACATCCCTCTCATAATCCAGGACCACTGGCTCCTAACCGCTCTCCTGCCTGTCTGCCTGATCACCCCTAGCCACCTCTGCCTGCTGGCCTGATGCCCCTAACTGTCCCCTGCTGGCCTGATTGCCCCTAACTGCTCCCCTCTGCTATCCTGATCGCC
>NW_005875271.1:0-12652 GCF_000147115.1 Myotis lucifugus | reverse complement strand
GGGCTTCCCCTGGAGACTTGACCACCAGTGGTTTGAGAGACATTGGCTGCCTGCCCTGGGCCTTGGAACACGTTGACACCCTCGCCTCATTAGGGGACCTAGACAGAGACTGCGGCAGCCTTAGCCAGCACAGTCAGGCCTCAGGCCAGTTCTCACACTGGAGAGACTGCCTCATTTGACACTGCAAACAGGGTGGTTATTCTCTGAGGACATATGAGCTAGGAACTGTTTTTCCAAGCCAGCGAGGTCATTAGGCTGGTGTTTATTGAGTGACTGTAATAGACTTTCTAACTGTGTGAAAGGACTGTAAAATGTGTCTGGGCTCTCCGGGATGTGCTATGCTAATGGAGGACTGCAGCCCAATCTACAGGACCAAGAATAGAACCAAGATGGTGTGATTCAGTACCAGATAAAGGCACTGTATCAGTTAGCTATGGCTATATAACAAGCCATCTCAAAACTGAATGCCTTCAAACCACAGTCACTTATTTCATTCAATGAGCTGCAGATTGGTTGGGGTTGGCTGATTCATACGAGGCTTGGCTGGGTGGCTGTGCTTCAAGCTGTGGGTCTGGTTGACCTTGACTCCTGCCCTGAAGGATGCTTTGATCATGGGGATGACAGAGGCACCAGAGAGCCAGCCCAGCCATGCCAGAATATTTCAAGCCTCTGCTTCCATCACATCTGCTAATGCCCCACTGGCCCAAAGAGTCACACGGATAATTTCAAAATCAAGTTGTGGAGATATATGCTCTACGCAAGTAGTCACATGGACAAACCCAACATCAACGGGCCAGGAAGAAAACTCTCCTGTTGAGGAAGGCAGGAGAGAGGAAAGCTCTTTGAATAATAATCTGATCTAACTTAAGAGAAGGCCAGAGAAGAAAGATATGTGGGACGGGGGGTGAGGGGAAGTATTCTGGGCACCTAGAGAAGGAAGGAAGTCCAAGAAAGTGAGGACGAGTTCTCAGCTCCTTCTCCTTCGCCAGAGGAAAGAAAAAAACAAAAAATCAAACCTGAATTCAAGTCCCAGTGTTATTTTGCTCAGACTGAGAAACACAAATGCCATTGCTCAGATGGTTTTGAAACACCTCACATCTTCATGTTTGAGTCTAGTGCTGGCACTTGGCTAAGTTGTTCATGTATCTCTGCAATGTCACCGAATCATTATGGAAGGCTCATTGACGATCAGGCCGGGAGGCTTTTTCTCATCTAATTCTACCAAGAGAAATGCTCAGAGGGGAGCACGATTAACATACCCATTTTATAGGTAAGAAAATAGAGGCTGCAGGAGACTCAGTCACCTGCTCAGAATCACTTAAGTAGAACGTGGCCCCGCTGGTGTGGAACCTAGGCGGCCAGAGTCCAGACCCTCTTAATCCCGTGATCCCTGGATGATGCGAACTGCCCTTTAGTGAGAACTTACACTGCACTCAGTGCTTCTCTCACTTCACTGAGATAGGAAGCCCTGTAAGGTGGAGGCTGTTCACATGTCCCTGCTGGAGACCTGAAAAGTGAAACCTGAGAGGCCAGTAAACTTGTCTGAGATAATAAAGCTGTTAGATGACAGAAACATGTCTGTCTGCCTCCGAACCCTTCCCCGCTGCCAAAACTCCTCCCTCCTCCCGTGTACGTGACAGGCGTGGCTCAAGTGCTCTCGGGGCTCCTCTCCTCTCAGCTGTGTGTCTCATCTTTTCTCAGGTGGCTCACCCCCTCAGTGGAACTGGTTGGAACACAAAGGGGTTTGCAACGCATTTCTCTTTTTTCCCCTGGTCAAGTTCCCTTTTGCTTTTTAAACTTTATTTTTATTGTTGACACTATTACAGGTGTCTCCATTTCCTCCCTTTTGCCCACCTCACCCAGGCCATGCCCCCCACCCCTCTGGCCATCAAGTGTTGTCTGTGCCCATGGGCTATGCTTATACGCTCTTTGGCTGTCCTCTTCACGTCTTTCATCCGGTCCCCCTGCCCTCCCCCCTGACAGCTGTCAGTCTGCTGGGTGTATCCCTGCCTCTGGTTCTTCACTTTCTAATCCCTTCCTCGAGTGGCCTAGCGGACTGTCGTGTGGCTTCTGTGCACCCAGGAGCCTTCTGGAGGCTGCAAGGTGTCCCAGGGCAGATTTGGGTTCTAAAGACACAGTTAACCACAGGGCTTCCCAGTTGCTTATGAAAATCACAGGTTACAACCATAATAACCAGCTCAGGTTGTAAGAGCGATGACAGGAAAAAGCCCAGTGTGGGAAATTAGCGAGGAGCTGGTTGGCTGAGTCACAGAGAGGAGGAAGTGAATGAACGTATTCCCAGCAACTCCTAGAGAGCCCCCGCCCCCTGCCTTTTCTTTCTTTCTTTCTTTCTTTCTTTCTTTCTTTCTTTCTTTCTTTCTTTCTTTCTTTCGGTCTTTTGCCTGTCATGTGGTGAGCAGTTCATTTTCTGCATTTGCCTCCTTAGGAACTGGGAATAGACCAGATGATAGAGTCTAACGGTCCTTAGGAACTTGGAATAAACCAATGATTAGAGTTAGGCAGCTAGATGATGGAAATGCAGAGGAACCTCAGGCTGGGACACAGCCATCATTTCCAATGACAAAAACCTCACCTCCTTTCACGGTGACGGGTATCTTTGGGCCACGCTGTAAACTCCATCCCAGAGAAGGCAATGCTGATGCTCAGGCCTCAGGAATGTGATGTGCTGTCATCCCTATGATTTAACCCTTGAAGTCCTCCCCACTTCACCCACCCCACAAACCCAGGACACCCAACACCAGGCTCACCCCACCCCGCCCACAGCACTGCAGCCGCCCACCCTCCCTAGTCCCTCACCATCAGGCTCACCCCACCCCGCCCTGCCCACAGCACTGCAGCCGCCCACCCTCCCTAGTCCCTCACCATCAGGCTCACCCCACCCCGCCCTGCCCACAGCACTGCAGCCGCCCACCCTCCCTAGTCCCTCACCATCAGGCTCACCCCACCCCGCCCTGCCCACAGCACTGCAGCCGCCCACCCTCCCTAATCTCACACCATCCTGCTACTTAGCCCCAATAGTGAGTTTTCCATGTAGATTTTCCTGTTGACCACCTAGATGTTTTCTCACACCTCAGCCTCCGATGGAGAATACAGTCTAAGCTCGCAGGGCTGGGTAGGGTCCTGAAATATCCAGATTCTGGTGGATTTCTGGTTTCCGGTCTGGCATACGTAGAGGGTGGAAGTCTTGGTTCCCGTCCATACACCAAGAAAACGGCTGAACAAACTGAAAATCAGCAACTCTTAGATCCACCAGAGAATTTAGGTCACGGGGCAAACTGCTGTCCCCAAATGAGAAGGACAGCCAGCTGCAGCAGGGGCCAGGCACAGAGCCTGCTGCTTGCACACACAGTTCCCTTTACCCAGTACATCACATTCAGCTTTTCACAAAAATGAGAAGGCAGGCTAAAAATAAAAAGGCTTCGGAAGAGACAGAGCAAGCATCAGAACCAGACTCGGATCCAGCAGTGGTGCTGGGATTATCAGGCGGGATTTAAAACAACTATGGTTAATATGGGCTCTAAGGAGAAAATAAAGTAGGCAACATGCAAGAACAAATGGGTAACATGAGCAGAGAGATGGAAACTCTAAGAAGGAATCAAAAGGAAATGCTGGAAATCAAATACCCAGGATCTGTCTTTAGGACAAAAATATAGTAGGCCGTGTGATACCGGTCAGCAAACCGGAACTCTGCCAGTGGCCTAAGCCCACACATCTAAAGAGGCAATAAGGATGGGCACGCAGATCTCCTGTATTTGAGTGAATCATTGTAAATATCATTCCCCAGGCCTTCCACGGGCACCTGGCACTGCGCTAAACGTGGAATACAACAGTTAGCAGACAGACTTGGTCCCTGCCCTTATGAAGTTTACTGGTATAGTATAGAGTTTGCTTGAACGTCCTCTTTAACCATCCCAAAGAATGTAAGTCCACGATAATCAAGCATTGCTCCAGTTAACTTTCACCTTGAATCTCATCGCACATGTGTGCATGTGTGTGGAGGAATTCACAATTCAGGGACTTCATTTCTTCAGCAAATGCCCACTGAGCATGTCCCATGGGGCCAGGCACTGTGCTAGGTGCTGGGGATAAAGCAGTGAGGGAAACGGAGATCCCTGCCCTTGTGCAGTTTACATTCTAGCAGGAAGAGGCAAACAGAAAAACAAGAAAGTACAGGTGATTCTGGCTGGCCTCTGTATTTAAATATCCCACCCACCCTCCTGGCACTTCGAACCTCCCTTTTCCGGTTTATGCTCCCCCGAGCAATCTATGATACACGTAGTAGGAGGTCTGAAAGGTCCGGTGATGAAGTGGACGTGGGGTGAAGAGGAGACGACAATAATGTTCGGTGGCTGGCAGTTCCTGTGACTAAGTCGGGTGCCTTAGGAGAACAGATGTGAGGGAGGGAAGCTACGCTGAGGCTTGTGCATATTGACTTCCTATTCCTGGGAGGGGGCACCTTTGGAAATGTCAAGTAGGCAAACCGAGCCTTCATCTCTCCGCCTCTCAGACAACCCAGTTTCTGCAAAGCAAACACCTCATTTATGTAGGTAAGAGGTAGCCTAGCCTGTCTAGGACATTGTAGGCATCGCATCCTATCAATCTGTTGACAGGAGACACCGAGATGGCACGAGTGATCTGCTTGCATAGAACCTCCCGCAAGCAGGCCAAAGGTTGGATGCGGTATCTCCGGGCAAGTATTAACGCTCCCTCTCAGCAGCGGGACCAAGGCATGTTCATTCCCTCAAATGACACTTCTCCCTTGTTAAAGCCCACACTTAATTTTATGAACTAAACCAATTTAACACCCAGCTCACACGAGCCATCCACCTTGAATAAATGCAAATCCCGGCTTCGTGGCAGGAATTGCGGCCTTATGCTCAGCATCGCCATGGCAACTAATGACATCATCCCCCGGCACCAACCTGCACAGAATCCAATTCTCCAAGGGTCCTGCTTTGCTGCGAGTGGATGCGTTCCTGGCTGGCTCACATGCGCCTTCATAAATATCACTCTGCTGTCAAAGGTTCGCAGGGGATGTTTGCTGTCATTTTGGGAGGTATATTCCCTTTGTGGCAAATGTTGATTTTTGTTCTTGAGGGGGGTGGGGGAAATTCTAATGAAAATTACTGTACTTGATTAGCAACATTTGTTGATAACATATGGTCTGAGGAGGCTTCCGCAAATAAGAGGCTTTAAATAGTAAACAGAGATGTGACTGCGATGAAGCAGATGCTCTCCAAACACAGGGAAGGGCGCTTTGCCTGTGGATTTCTCCCCCGCCCCCCTTGCATATTTCTTTCCCTTAGTTTCTCCCCCAGATCAAAGTGTTCACTTTCAAAGCATGGCACTGTGGCATAGGCTTGGAGAAATAATGTGCTGTGACTTTAAAAGTCATCTCCACCCCCAAAATATGAATTATCTGCTACTCATGTTTAGTATTTGGTATTAATAATGATGTAGTGTGACTAAGTGAGTCAGCCAGCTCAAGTCGGTCTGGAAGCAGCATTTGGGCACCACGTGTCTGAAATGCTACGAAACACAATCCCAAATTTTCCAACGCGCCAAGACTGCAGGCGAGAGCGCCATGAAGAGCTGCGAGCAGCAAATCGGATCGCCATGTAGTGAGCTACCCTGTCGGTTCATCTTTATGGATGCACTGGGGCGAGCACACTCTAACCCGCTAATGAAGATAAAGCTATTCACGTTCGACTGAGCCCGCGCTCTACCCGTGTGTAGTAGGGGTCGGAAGGACCTGGAAATAAATACTTTAGGCTCGTTGGCCATATGGTCTCTGTCATAGCTACTCCGCTCGTTTTGAAGCACAAAACAGCCTAGGCAGCATGTAGACAAACAGGCCTAGCCCTGTTCTAATAAAACCATTTATGGACACTACATGTCAATTTGAGGTAATGTTCATGTGTCAGGAAATATTCTCCTTCTTTTGATTATTTTCAGCTATTTAAAAATATAAAAACCATTCTTAGCTCATAAGCAGGTAGTTGGCCAGTCTGGGCTCATGGACCGTAGTTTACCAACCCCTGGCTTATAATCCTGAAATGAAAGACATGTTGTGTATGCTTTCTGTGTGCTAGATATTGAGTTGAACAATCTATAATAATAAAAGCATAATATGCAAATCAAGCGAACGACCCAACAGCAGAATGACTGTCCAGACGACCTTCCAGATGACCATGCTATGACACCCGCTAGTGCCAGGAGAGCCAAGGTGGGTGTGATGCCATTGGTCGGGTGCCCAGCCATTTCCCCATGATTGCCCTGCAAAGGGAGGCCCAGGCCGCTGGCAGGTGGGGCGATTGATCAATCAGGGGGGCTCCACAATCACCCCAAAGAGGGAGGCCCAGGCCACTGACCGGTGGGCTGTGGCAGGTGGGCGGGGCCTCCTTCTTCAAGGGCAATCAATCATGAGGCTCCTGGACTGTGAGAGGGCACAGGCCAGGCTGAGGGCCCCCTCCCCCTGCCCTGAGTGCATGAATTTCATGCACCGGGCCTCTAGTATGTATTTAAGAGCTTATCTCCTATTTATCCTTCCCTGGACCCTCTTGGGTCAATTCTATTCTTAGCTCCAATTTACTATGTAAAGCCAGGGCTCAAACTAACATCTAGTGGTAACTGTATTCATTTCTGCACGTGGCATCTCCTGAAGGAGAATATAAGGTCCATAAGGGCAGCGCTGCTATCTCCTTCACCTTCGGACCCACAGCAGCACCTAACACAGTGATCTGCACATGGTAGACATTCAGGGAGTGTTTTCTACATGAAGGGAAAAGTGAGGGGCTAATCAGGTAGGATCCCTAAGCAGTGGAAGTCGGAGCTTCATCCCATGCACGTACGTTACAGGAGTGCATGTAGTACTTGGTGTGTGGAGGCTAGTGAGCCAACTGTTCACCTGTTTATTCCTCACCCTCCCACAAAAGGTATTTGGTTTGGATAGGACACATGTGTCTCAATACTCATTTCTTCATATTTGGAGGTGCCACTGGGGGTGATGGCATATGTACTGTCTGTGCTGTGTGCTGGTGGCCCTGTCCATCATTATACTGTTGGCATCCACCTGGCTTCCAGGCCTTGGCCTCATCAGGAGCCACTCCTTGACCTTCAAGGGCCTGTGCCTTGTTCCTCAGAGAGTTGTCCAGCTGTGCATGCCGCTCCTAGGAAACCCCACATCCTCAGGGAGAGATAAAGCCCCGGTTCAAAAAAAGCAGTCACACCCTTGGTTATCTCATGTGTCACTTCCTTCCAGAATCTCCTGAACTTGGTGACACAGTTATTCTGAAATTGTCACTTCTTCCTTAAACAAATACTTATTGAATGCCAGGCCCTGTGTTGAGTGTAGGAGATTTTTAAAAATCATGCTATGCTCCCTGCCCCCAAGATGTTTATCCTCTAAAGAGAGAGCCAGATACACACTCATACTCACTCTAATGCTGGGCTGAGTTATGGGGAGGCAGTAAGCTCTGTGGTTTCATGCGTGAGCTTTGGGCTCAGAGACTCTGAGGTTGAATCCCAGCTCCGTGATAGCCTGAAGCCCTGGCCCAGTTACTAACCTCTCCAAATCCTAGTTCTCCTTTTATAACGTGGGGATAATAACAGAACAGACCTCACAGAGCTGTCAGAAGGATTAAATAAGATCATCTATCCCAAGCAATCAGCCCAGGTCCTGGAAAAGCCTAAGCACCCAGTAATTGGTGACTATTTTTAGCATTTTTGCAAGCTCGCTGTACCGTGGGAGTTCCGTGGTAGACAAGCTGGGGTCACAGCAGGGGATCCCCTCACCCACTGTCCTTTGTCTGCCTGTGTTCAGAGAGAAGTCAGTCAGTTAACCTTCCCAACCATCAGCCTCTTCAAAGTCTAATTTTATTTCAGTTCAGGGAAACTTTGAAGAAGAGGTATTCATCTTAATAACCAGTCAGTGCACAGCAAAGGAAAAGAAATGAGCAGAGAGGGACGGCCCAATGAGACGGAGAGTCACTGATGCACTGTGGCCCCGTAGGCCGGTCGCCGCTTCCTGCACCAGCTAATTTGGCCGCAGGAATGTCACACTCTGTGACGTGTACTGACCATGTGAATAAATCCAAACTGAGAGGTTAGAGCAGCCCAGTCCCCTTGGTCTTGAAAAGGAATTCTCCCATTGAGTTCACAGGTAACTGATGTTAACCAGATCAAGCCACCGAGCAGAGAGCTGGGGAAGGTGTGAGGAAGGCGATACAGAGGCAGGGGTAAGAGTGGGCTGTGGAGTCAGACAGGTGTTTGCTCCCTGCCTGTGGCCCTTTGCTGGCCTCTCTGAGCCTCCGTTTTTCATCCGTACCTGGGCGGGGGGTGTAATTGTAAGCCTTTCACAGGATGGCCAAGATAAAATGCATGCGTGACTGTATAACATTTTTGAGGTAGGAATTTGTGCCTTGCACATAGTACTCTCTGAATACATATCAGCTGTTTTTAATATAAAGATAGTCGAGTCTCCCCATGGCTGGAAAAAGACAAAGAGTGGACCTTTTCATGATGTTTCTTCCCAAAGGGGAGAGGGACAGGGAAGGATGCTAATAATTAAACCTCCTCGGCTCCTAAGAATAGAAAGATTAACAACAAGAAGCCAGGAATGGTTTTCACAGAGTTCAATGACTGTAGCGAGGGGCAAAGGTCTCATGTCACACCAGTGGCAGCCAGTCCCTCCTCAGTCCACACAGAACAGCCTCCCACTGCTGCCCCCCCTCCATCCATGCAGAACAGCCTCCCACTGCTGCCCCCTCTGTCCATGCAGAACAGCCTCCCACTGCTGCCCCCTCCATCCATGCAGAACAGCCTCCCACTGCTGTGCCCTCTCCGTCCATGCAGAACAGCCTCCCAGCCATCTCTCCTCAGTCCGGGCAGAACAGACTGGAGGGCCCTGGACTCAGCAGCTGCACAGGCCCCACGCTCACACAGGCCCTAATTTGGGTGAAATGCTCTGTTGTTGCCATCTTGAAATTCTCAATAATTTTATCTTTGAACTTGTGTTTGTAAGTGAAGTTTGATTAAACAATGGGACGTGCATTTGGGCAAAAGAAATACTCAGAGAAAGGAAAATGCTGCACATCTTGGTACCTTGAGTGGCACTTTTTTCATGCTTTTTTAATTAGGAGCCCCTACTTTCATTTAGCACTGGGCCCTGAAAATGTAGCCAGTTCTGATTAGACTGGAAACTCTCTCTTTTTGCCTCTCCAGGGGGGCAGGTTACCATTTTGAAACCCGATGGGTAAAGTGGGGTTCAGTAGTGACCTAACAACTTAAGGTGAGCCGAGGGTCAGGGTCGGAAGCCAAAAGCACAGCTGCGGGGCTGATGGGAAGGGAAAGCAGCTCAGTGTCCGGTGGCCAGGGGTGGTCAGGGCGGCCTCCAGCAGCGTGACCTCCATCCAGCTGACCGGGTCTTGGAGGCCTCGCCCTGCCCCACAGTCCGAGGCACGTTGAATGCCTTGTGAGCTGAGCATCGTTGGGAAGTAGCTGGGGTTCAGGCAGACTGGGCTGGTGCCTACTGAGCAGGCCACAAAATCTCACAAACCAGGTCCAGGGACAGCATCCTGGAGATGCAGTGTGGGGAGCCCCAGGCACTGGGATCAGGGCTCTTGATGGCTCAGTGTGAAAGCATCTCATTCCAGAACTATCCTGGTTTCCAGCAGGAATCTTCCTCATCCCTATAACCAACCATGATAAATGGCCAAAGAGATTATTAGCACAATAAATCATAAATAATAATTTAATGCTCATGTTTTCGCCTATTTGCTTATCATTAATAGTGCTTGTTGATAATCATGACAATAATCGAAGCGAGAGCTGTAAATTAGGAATTGAGAGATTTGTGTTCTAGGCCAACTTAGTTGCAATTCACTGGCATAAAATACACAAGATCTTGAGTTTTTCCTGTTTTTTCAATTGTGAAATAGGGACGATACTAGCAGTCTTACAGTTAACTGGTGTCGTAGGAAGGACAGTGTCTGTCTCGCTTGCCCAGCAAAAAGACAGACTTAGTTAAGGAGCTTCCTAGATACGTATTGAGTAGATAACACGAAACATGAGTGGTCGTCACCCTTAGGAGAATACTTCTGACATGTCCTTATTCAGAGAAGGGAAGGAAGCCAAAATGTGTTGTGTTCTCCTCCTGTTCCAAGCCTGCTACTATTTTTCTCTGTGAAATTAGGTTATGTTATAGCTGAGCACATGAGATAAAGGAACATTAGTTAATTGGCCTCAAGTCCTACAGTTTGTAAGTGATTAACCAGGATTTGAACTAAGGATATCTGGTTCAAAATGCTGTGCCTTGTCAAGTCGCCTTTGCTCAGACAGAAATTGCCCTATCTTGGGGCTTGCCACAATTGCTGACGATCAAAATTAAGACTTTCTATCTATACACTGAACATTCTGCTGTTGGGTTTGAAACCTGTAACTTCTTGTTCTGTTCGTGTCCTTGTCTGTGTCCTCTTCCTTTCTCTATTGTGGCGGTTACGCTTCCTCATGGTTCTTGCCCACACAGACCCCCATGGGTATGGGCTCCTCTCCCCCATTGTTCTGGTGCTCTCTTGCCAACTCTCTCTAGAGCCCTCAGTTCTTTGATCTTATTTGAGTGCAACAGTGAGATTAGAAGTCAGATTTCTATCACTTAACAAAAAAAAAATGCAACCAACAAACAGAAAAAAATAGTCAAGCTGCTGTTAGTCAAAAAATGCCCATGAAAATGATAATGACAAAATAGGCCAGGAAAAAAAAGTGACTAGGGACACCCAATGATGGCAAGACGCCCTGTGATGTGCACTCCCATTCCCAGGTGGTAGAAGGACAGTCCTCACCGTTATGGAAAGCATTTTGGGAATAGGGGGCCCAAGCCTTGACAGTATTCATGCTCATTGACACATAAAGAAATGACTTCCCACCTAGGTCTCTATCCCAAGGAAATGATCAGAGATGAAATAAAAAAGGAATGTCTATCCCAGTCTCAATCATAGAACAATGATTAAATAAATTATAATGTACCGGTTAGGTACAGTATTAGAGAGTAATTAAAAAGAATAGCTAATGAATATTTTACAATATGGAAATTGGCCACCATAGAAGGCAAAATGAAGAAACGTCTCTATATAAAGTTTTATCTCTTCCTGATTCCTAGTTTTATAAAAGAATATATATTTGGCATCATTTAGACAAAACTCGTTAAGTGCATTCTAGGTGCTAAGCACTAGGTATACAATATAAATAAAACACAGTCTCATTGCTTACGGAACTTCCAGAATCATAGGGGATTCAGCTATAAACAATTATACAATCAACAGTTAAAATCCAGTGATTGCCAGGACAGGAAATTAAATAATATGTTTAAGAGAGTTTCACACTGGAGCCCAATATACACCAGGAGACCATGGGCCATGTTCTCCAGGGAAGGGGTGTCCAAGCTGACGTAAGAAAGAACCAAAAGGAGGATGTGGTGGGAAGAAGCACCAGCAAAGGCAACAGCCCTGCAACAGCCCGAGGTGGCCCCACAGACGCCCATGGCACTGCAGCGGGTGAATGGGAGACCACACCAAGGGGTCTGGATGGCATCTTGTGGGCATTGGAGCAGCTACCACGGGAGGGTTTAGGGCAGGGGCTCAGTGCAATGCAGTGACACTTCCAGAAGGTCAAGTTTCAGATACAAGAGTGGGTGGAGATGGCCCTGTACTAACAAGTAAGAATAATGATCAGAGTTGAAATAAAAAAGTAATGTCCATCCCATTCTCAATAATAGAACAATGATTAAGTAAATTATAATGTATCCATAAGGTGAGTGAATGGAGAGGCCACATGTGAGGGGCCCCTCAGGGGCTCCTGTCAGCCCCGCCTGGCACTCTACCCTGTGCTAGGTAAGCCAGGCTTTCCTCTGGGTTGGTCTGAGACTCAGATGCCCACACACCATGAGTGGGGAAGGGACTTTACCACTTCCCTCCTTCCATCTTTCATGACAGGCTGAGCTTCATCCACTCTCTATCCCACTCATCTTTGAATGCCAAGAGAAGTGAGGCTCCTCAGCACCCCACTTCCCACTACTACAGAAGTCTCGTTTTAAAATCAGGTGTTGGCTCAGACCAAATGAAGCCCCATCTCAAAATCTGGAACTGCAGCTTCTAAGAACCAGGGACTCTGAGGATGCGAGGAAATATTCATTAGTAGTTACCTGAGAATATGTGTAGGTATAGCAAGAGCATGAGGGAAAGTTCTCACCACTTGATTTCATGCTAACTCCTCCTGATTCCTCCCCGTGCTCCGTGAAGACCCTTGGCAACTTTCTGAGCATCTGTCTTGCATTTGCCTAACAAGATAATTAACACTTTTTGTCACTGTGGCAGCTTTTGGGGGGAGGGGGGAGGAGGATGTGACAGCCAGCACCGCCTCGGTTAACCCTGCACTCACCCGACCCAGGAAGAAGGCAGCTGAGTTTAGCATCGTCCGGGCAGAGGTCTCCACACTGACCTCTCCCGTTCTGTCCACAGCTGGGGCACCCAGGGCGACTTCTCCACGACCCACGCGCTGCCTGCTGTGAAGGTGAAGCTGTTCACAGAGAGCACCGGCGTCCTGGCCTTGGAGGACAAGGAACTCGGGCGGGTAAGTG
>NW_005875270.1:7941-12984 GCF_000147115.1 Myotis lucifugus | reverse complement strand
ACCCCCCAATCGGCCCTACCTGAGCGTGGACTGAGGGTGGCATCGCAACCTCCCGATCCGCCCTGCTCTGTGCATGACAGGGGGCAGCGCCCCAACTCCCCAATCGGCCCTGCTCTGAGCCTGACCAGGGGCTGCACCTAGGGATTGGGCGTGCCCTCTGCCACCCGGGAGCAACCCTAAGCCAGCAGGTCGTTATCTCCAGAGGGGTCCCAGACTGCGAGAGGGCACAGGCCGGGGTGAGAGACCCTCCTCCCCCCCGAGTGCACAAATTTTTGTGCACCGGGCCTCTAGTCCTATATAATAAAAGCTTAAGCGACCATTACAGCAGAACGACCAGAACTACCTGTCGCTATGATGCGCACTGACCACCAGGGGGCAGATGTTCAATGCAGGAGCTGCCCCCTGGTGGTCAGTGCACTCCCACAGGGGGCGTGCTGCTCAGCCAGAAGGCAGGCTCACAGCTGGCGAGTGCAGCGGTGGTGGCGGTAACCTCTCCTGCCTCCATGATAGCGCTAAGAAGCAATGAGCCAAGCAGTAAGGAGCCTGTGGCTAAGGAGCAGCAAGCCAAGCGATAAGGGGTGAGCAGGTGGGCGGTAAGGAGCAAAGGATCTTAGATTGTGAGAGGGTGCAGGCTGGGGTGAGGGATCCCCCGCACCCCCAGTGCATGATTTTCATGCACCGGGCCTCTAGTAGGGGGTAAAATGATAGAACAAGGAGGGTGGTCTTAAGGGAGGAAGTTTTCAAGCAAAGGAACAGCAAGTATAAAGGCCTTATGGGCCAAAGATGGCACTATGAGGCCCCTAGACTTTTGAGATTCAGAAGATAACACCTACTGGTCTAAACTTCAGAATACTCAATTATATACTAATTCTGAGCACAGAAATCACACATCCTGAAAGGTCCCTAAACATCCTACCTGTGTGTGCTTTTGTATCCTATATGTAAACTTGTGTTTCACCAGCCTGTCCCCCACCTGCTACTGAAGGGCCTCCAGTTTTCCATAAAGTCCACCCTGTGAAGTTATTTCTGGAGGTCCTCAGAAAACTATTGATATAGATCAGTGTTTCCATCAGGGGTGACTGTGCTCCCCCAGGACATTTGGATATGTAGAAAATAAGACATTTTCAGTTTTTACACCTGGAGGGGGTGCTCCTAGCATCCATTGGGTAGAAACCAGGGATGCTGATCAATACATAGGATGCCCCATCACAAATAATTATTCAGTCCAACAGACAAGTGCTGTCAGCTATCTCTATAATCATTAGACAAGTCTAAATATGGGACCTCTTCTTATCTGACATTTCAACTATGGGATTTTTTTGGAGTTACTCCTCCAGACTCCAGGGCAAGAGGCATTCATCCCGGATAGTTTATGCCTTGTGGTCTTCTTGACTCCGACTTCCTCCAGTAGAGTCCACACCCTCTTCCTCTGGAGGAGTTGCTTACCCTGAGTACCTGCAGTTCCCATCCGTAATGTCTCCATGTATACTTTGTAAAGATGTACAATGATTAGCCCTTCAATGTCTGCTCTAAGTTTTATGGACCTTGTTACATTTATTCCTAGAGAAAAACAATATTTTACCTATTTCCCAAATAAAGTTATTAACACTAATAGAAATCAAGTAGCTTTCCATATTATTTCACTCATGTGGAATTTAAGGAACAAACTGAACTCCCAAGAAAAATAGAGACAGACTCATAGATAGCTTTCCCAACATGTACTGCTAATAAAAATAAACCTGGGCCCAGCTGGTGTGGCTTAGTGGTTGAGCATTGGCCCATGTGTCAAGAGGTCACCTGTTCCATTCCAGGCCAGGGCATATGCCCAGGTTGTGGGCTTGATCCCCAGGAGGGGGCACGTGGGAGACAGCTGACCAATGTTTCTCTCTCACATTGATCTCTCTCTCTCTCTCTCTCTCTCTCTCTCTCTCTCTCCCTCTCTCCCTTTCTCTCCCTTCTTCTCTCTCTAAAAAATCAATAAAAACATTTTTTAAGAAAATAACCTCCATGGTTCACCATGGCTTTGCCCTGTGTCCATGAGACCCTTCTCACATTCCCTATTCTGTCATTCTGAAAGAGATCCAGCTTAACAAAACATGAGCAAGTAACATAAATTTGTGGGGAAATTTATCACTGTAACTTTTTTAAAAATTTCATTTAAACCACCTTTGTTCTTTCCTCAAGGCCCTTTTCCAATGCAAGTTTCTTAACATCCATCTGCCCAATACATACACAATCTCTATAATTTCTTCTGTTGTACTGAGCAATTCAGCTTTCACACTTAGCTTGCAGATCCTAATAAAAAGAAAGAAAGGAAGCAGGAGTTATATGTTCTTTCCACCTAAAAAGGCAAGAGGTAGTCTTTTTTTATTTACAGTATTTATCTTTATTGTTGAAAGTTATACAGATGCAGTCTTAAGAAAGAATAGAAACTCTTGGGAGTTTCTGTCTCAGAACTTTATCAAAGTTCATTCGCAATAATCCTTTCATGGGACTGAGGGAATAGTGGTATGTATACATTTGTCAAAAATTCCTCAGATTTACACTTGAAATAGGTTAGTTTTATTCTGTATAAATTATTCCTCAATAAAACTGATTTTTAAATGTCTACTCAGAAGGATTGTCTCTATAACAACAAATACATCCTATGTGCCAGATAGCTAAATAAATTATGGTACATCTCTTAATCACTGAAATTTTATCAGCCCAAACTGAAATTCCTTTTAAGACTTTTAGTAGGAAAGTGAAAAAAAAAATGAACAAAGCCACTCTTAAACAACATAATTTTTTAACATAAAATAAAATATCTAGAAGAAAAAACAAAAGCAGCCTTCACAGTTGTTCCTCAATGTCATATTAGCAGTAATTATTTGTATTTGCTTTCCTGTCTTTACAATTTTATATAATGTACTTATATTACTATTTTAAGCAGAAATAAATGAACAAAAAATGTAAAGGCTTTTTAAGAACCTCTACTTACAGCATGAAAATAAAATGCCTTAGCTCTCCTCTTAGGCACCCTGAGGTGACCTCTGAAAATGGTTCACAATTCACTTGACCCAGAAGACCCCACAAAATCATGCAAATCAAGAGGTTCAGATCTTCATGTTCACTTTAAGAAGACTTGTGAGACTGCCCAGGCCATCAAGGGTATGCATATCTGAAAAACCACCAAGTATCTGAAGGGAGTCACTTTACAGAAGCAATGTGTGCCATTCCGTCGTTACAATGGTGGAGTTGGCCGGTGTGCCCAGGCCAAACAGTGGGCTGGACACAGGGTCGGTGGCCCACAAAGAGTGTGACATTTTTGCTGCACATGCTTAAACATGCAGAGAGTAATACTGCACTTAGGGATTTAGATGTAGATTCTCTGCTCATTGAGCACATCCAGGCGAACAAAGCTCCCAAGATCCAGTGCAGAACTTACAGAGCTCATGGGCAGACTGACCCATATATGAGTTTTGCCTGCCACACTGAGATGATCCTCACTGAAAAAGAGCAGATTATTCCTAAACTGGAAGACAAAGTTGCACAAAAGAAAGAGATATCCCAGAAGAAACTGAAGAAACAAAAACTTAAATGGCTCAAAGTAAATTCTGCATAAAGTACTAGTAAATGCTACTAAAAAGTAAAAAATGAATAAATAACGAAAATGCCTTAGAATGGCCCTCACCATTAGTCTCCACCTTTCTTCCTCAGAAATTGTGTATCTTCTCTGTCAAATGGACTCTCTCAGGCTTTGTAGCCTTTGCATGTGTTATTTGCTCTGTGGGGAAATGCTTGTTCTCACACCTCATCCATCTCAGGCCTTCTAGTCTCCCTTTAATAACCAACTTAAGTATTCCCTCTGTTCTTCTTTCAAAGAGTTTTCTGCTTTCTACTACTCACATATGCTATCCCATTGTACCATAAAGGATCACATATTTCTTTTTCTATATTAGTTATGAAGGATTAGGCTGTATATAGTAAGAACAAATAACTCCCAAATCTCAGTGGCTTAACACAACAACATTTTGCTTCTCAAACATGCCCAATGTCCCACATGAATTCATAGGAGAGTCCACTCTCAGAAACTCAGACTGTTGGAAGTTCCACCATCTCATAGCTGCACACAATGGCAGAGAGCAACAGCAAAGAACCACGCATCAGAATTTTATTACATCATCCCAGAAGAAACATGCGTCACTAACTGCCCACATTTTACGACCAGCCATATTACTGTATCTGCCTACCTGTAAGAAGGTTGGCAAACTTTAAAAAGAATATGTGGTGAGCTTTATTGTCTCTAGCACACCCTCAACAATGAGTTCTCAAAAGACTGGAACTGTTCTATACTCGATTTTTTATCACCTGAACAGAATGCAAGGCCTGGATTTTAGTAGATTAATAGATACTTGATAATCCATTCAGTATATAAATTAAGAAGTGTTGTGGGACTAAAAAGAAAAATGTATAAGGCATGACACTGTCTGAGAGAAGCCTAAATCCAGTAAGAAATATTAATCATAGATTTAATATTAATCTGTAGATTTAATTATATGCTTCAGAGAGAATCAGTAGAATTTGGACAGGGGAAAATTTTGAGGAAGGAGAAATTAAATGGGTAGTAAAGAAGGTAGCAATGATCATAATAAACCTGTGGTGATGTCAGGTACCTGATTATGGTATACCGAGTAATGATCTGGCCCCCACAAGATGTCCACATCCTAATCCCCATAACCTGTAAATGTTACCTTATATGGCAAAAGGGCCTTTGCAGATGTGATTAAGGACCTCAAGATGAAGCAATTGTCCAGGGTTATCCAGATGGGCCCAAAGATGTAATCACAAGGTACTTAGGAGAGAAGGCCAGGATATCCACAGTGTCAGTAGTAGATGTGACCACAGAAGCAAAAGTCTGGAGTGACGTGAGGAAGGGCCAAGGAATGCAAGCAGCTGCTAGATGCTGAGAAAGGCAAGGAAACAAGTTACTCCTCAGAGCCTCCAGAAAAAAACAAGCACCTTGACTTTAGCCTAGTGAGACTGATTTTGACCCTGAGAACT
>NW_005875270.1:0-7611 GCF_000147115.1 Myotis lucifugus | reverse complement strand
AGTCCTTGGTACCTTCCAAAATGTTTCTCCATTTAATCCTTACACTAAGCTGCAGGGAGGTTAACATCTCCACTTCATAAATGATAAAACTGTGGTTTTGAGAGATTAGGTAATTTACCTAATGATTACATAACTAATGAGTGGAGAATTCAAGATTTGAACTCAAGTCTGTCTGACTTCGATATAAAAAGACTAAATATTCATATCAGTGTAATATAAGTCAATAAGATATATAAAATTATTTCCCATGCACCAGTTCAACTCATCATTACAATAATCCTGTGAGGGAGGCAGAGCAGTATTACTGTTTATATTTTGCAGATGAATAAACCAAGATTAAAGTTAATGAACTTATGGAGATCACAGAGCTGTGAAACGGCTGATCCCACAGCCACTGAGGTGAAGTGATGAAGTGATGAGGTGAAAGGGGAGATCAGTGTGCAAGTGCTGCACGGAGCACCTTGGAGCTTTAAGATTCTTGTTTCTGGGAGAGCCAACTAGTGTATCTTCTGAGTACACAGTAATGGTCATTCTTTAGAGGAAGAATTGGTGGAACTTGATGACAAATCTTTGTACAAAATTATTAGGAAGATGAAAGAGGTCTCTCAGCAGGCACAAGGAGACTGGTCTATTTTAAATACATTTCCGGTATTGGTCCTTACCTGATACGTAAGAGATGCCCCACAAATATCTGTTGAACCAATTGAAATGTTCATTAAGAAGTTACATAGCCATGCAGCTGATAAAAAAAAAGGAGGGGGGGAGTCTCTTACCCTTTGAGACAGCATGGAAGGACCTGGAGAGTATTATGCTAAGCAAAATAAGCCAGTAGTCAGACAAAGACAAGTATCACATGATCTCACTTATATGTGATATCTCCATAATGAACAGAATAAACTGATGAAGAAGTTACATAACCAAAACTTGGGAGAGAGGCAGCCTTGGCCCGTGTTTTTAAGAAGTGTAAGAAAAGAAATAGATATTAATGTCGTAAGAATAAATGAGCTTTCTGAGGGAGAAAGTAGCTATAGGAAAGAGAGTTTGCCTCACAAAATGGCGTGATTCCCCTGGTTTTGGAAATTCTTGTGTGTTCTAGAGACCCCATTAAAATGCAGAGGAGCTGGTGAGCTAGCAGGTGTTTAGTAGGTGTCAGCCAACACCTCAGAGACTTTGTTTCCTACTGAAATTGGCCACCTTACAATGTTAGGGACAAGAACAAAGCTTCCAGGAAGCCAGGGTATGAGTTGCAAAAGGAACCTGAATAGGAGATGGGAAGGTGACTATAACAGACCAAAGTAAATTTCTCAATTTTGTCTAGCACGGGTCCTCCTCTTAAGGACAGTGAACAGCACATAATCTTATCAGAATTTCTATGACAACTACCAGTCTAGCTCTGCTCAAAGTGTCAACTATGTCTTTAGAAAGAAATGACTTCTGTGGCTATTTAGGATGTATAGGAAATTTGAGTTCCTTCCCTTTTGGGGTATGGATACTGGTCCCAACCTCATTTAATGAAAATAAGAGGAGTTACCATTTGCTAGACATTTACCATGTGCCCCTGGATGTACTTTGGATGAGTCACCACAACTTGGCATAACCGGCTGCATGTGAGTGGTGACCACGCTCATGTATAAACCTGAGGCTCTGTACATGAGCTGCTGCTGGTGGAGTTAATATAAATCTTTTAGATTTCAAAGCTTCTAGAATATTTTCCTTGAAAGAGTGGGCACCCTTATGTTTGAAATAAGTTGAGGTCCAGCTATAGAGAGAAATTAGAAACTGGAATAAATTTCTAAACCCTCCTCCAGCAACTGCTATCCAGCCTAGCACATCACAGGTACCTATTTATGTGTTGAATTCAATTGATAAGCTTCTGACTGACTTCAAGCCCCTCTAGATTTTGCTGTGATAAGGGACCCCCTAAAATGATTTGGTTAATTAAAGCTTTAGCATAACATTATTCTGACAAAATCCACAAATGTATCCTTCTGGAATATCTTTTTCAATGATGAGGTGAAAGGAAGAATAAAGAGATCTCTCAGCAGGCACAGAGAGAGACAGTGTTTTATTTTAAATACATTTCAGGTATTGATCCTTACCTGATACATAAATGCAATTTAGAAGAATACCTTATCCTACAGGTACCTAGCAAGGAAGAGAGACAAGGCATCCTCAGTGGACTTTAAGGATATGGTTATTATTCTTATTTATTACCTGTAGAGTGCAGAAAATAAGTATGATTTTAGCAAGAACAAAGTGTTTACTCTTTGTGCTAAACAGTCACAGCCTGAACTAGGAAAACAAAACATACCGGGCCCAAGATACAATGCTCAGGGGAGTGACTAAATGCCAGCGGTGCAGGCATAATTATTATTTATTTATTTTTCTGGCTTTGCTGTGGGAACCTTGGGTCTCCATCCCTCTGAGTTTCAGAAATCTCAATCTTCAGGAAGTGATTCCAGCCACACCTTTCATCCTAATCCCTGATTTAGTTCAGGAAACCAATAAGCTACAAATGGACACACCAGGATGTTTTCTTAACCCTCAGTGGGGACTCAAAGGCAAGAGTGTTTATTCATCCCCGTATTCCTCCTTATGTCCTTGTTGGGATTAGTACATCTGACAGGGCGTCCGTGTATCCCCACAATAGGCCCAGTTTTACTGGCAACCAAATAGGTTCTTCATTTTAATATAAAAATAATAACACTCTATCCATGATCAAAACAGAGAACTTTGTTGCTCCAAGATCCTGGAAAAGAGCCCAGAAGAGTATTATAAACAAAAGGAAAGACACATTTTAAGGAGTCAACAGTTGAAAAAGTGTTTTGCTCTCAGGTAACATTGTGCAAGCAGAAGAAGAAAAGTTTAATTCCTATGACTCTCAGAATTTCCAAAAGAACACTTAAAATCTTCATAGCAATGAGTCCATGTCAACCATAAAACAGACTTTGTGTTTGAGGCCCTAAGAAAAAAAACAATCTATATTTCGATGTTAGTCATTTGAAAAAAATTATTCTTAAAAATAATGAACTACTGGCATTTAAGTGTTTGCCTAATGTCCTCAAAATGTACTATAAATATTTGAAAGGGAAAGATGGTTGGCAGGGCTACATTTTCTCCTTAATGCAAATCATATGTGTTTTTAAATAACTTGAATTTTAACTTATTTACTTATTTTAGTTGTTTTCAGGGGTTTTTTATTCTTTATTGTTTAAAGTATTACATGTGTCTTCTTTTTTCCCCCCATTGACCTCTCCCCAGCCATTCCCACCCCCCTCAGCACATGCCCTCACACCCCTACTGTCTGTGTCCATGGATTCTGCTTACATGCATGCGTACAAGTCCTTTGGTTGCTCTCTTACCCCCCTTCCCTCCCCTGCCTTCCCTCTGAGGTTGGACAGTCTGTTTGATGCTTCTTTCTCTCTGGATCTATTTTTGTCTACTTTTTAAATTTTTGCTTTAATGAGTCATTTTACTTCTACAATATTATGAAATGCTTTTTAAAATCAGGTGGTCAACTGTTTCAAATTTTAAAAGTGCAACTGAGAATTTTAAGCCTTAAATCTCAAATCTATAAAACTCAGTGACTTTTTTACAACTCAAAGGCTGTGGCCTTGAATGATATTCACCCTTCAAATTCTGAATTTTAGAAAAACATTATATATGTGTATATCTATCTATATATACTTATATAGAGATATTATACACACACACACACACACACACACACACACACACATAAATGTCTCCATCTATTCTTACCTATAATCCAAATTTTCTATCCAGCAAATCTCTTTAATAATATCTTAGAAATTATATCTGGTAAGAAGTTTATTGAAATATAGAAGTATTTTAGGCAAAAGAAAATTATTCAAAATTATTCCTTTTCATTTGAATTACTGACCTGTAAATTTGATATCTGTCTGTACATATAAAGACATCTAATTTTGGTAAGCTGATGATCAACCTAGTATTAAATCAAAATTGCATATTTTGGAAAGGGGAGAGATGTTACAAATGATGTTCAAGAACAATTGTAATTATAATATAAATAAGCCATATATATATATATATATATATATATATACACACACTGAGTGGCCAGATTATTATGACCACCCCATCAGTACTTCCTTGGGCCACCTTTTGCCTTCAATACTGCAGCGATTCTTCTTGGCATTGACTCCACAAGATGTTGAAAGGTGATGCGAGGAAGCTGACACCATGCCTGATGAATAGCACTGTCCAGTTCTGTGAGATTTAATGGTTGTGGGACCAGCTGTCTGATGGCTCTTTTAACTTCGTCCCACAAATGCTCAATTGGATTGAGATCTGGTGATTGTGGGGGCCACCTAAGCAAGGTAAAGCCTTCCTCATGTTCTTGAAAGCACTCCTGCACAATACGAGCACCATGGCATGGCACATTGTCTTGTTGACAGAAGCTATCTCCATTGGGATATGCCATCAACATGGTAGGATGAACTTGATCAGCAATGATACTTAGGTATGTTGTGCTATTCAGACGTTTATAATGGCCTGGCCCTCTAGCAACTTCAGTGCGAAATTATAGCTAATTTGCCTACAAACGTCAGGTGGTCATAATAATCTGGCCACTCATTATATATATATATATATATATATATATATATATATATATATATATATATATATAATCAGTTTATATATTGACCAAGGTTTTGCTTAAGAGATTTTTTAAAGTATATCTTTCTTCACTTGTTTTTATATGCTATTAAAAAGAGAGAGAGAAAGAAATTTTACCTTTTATAGAAGATCTCAGTATAGAAAGAAGTCAGCTAATCAATTTTTTATAAAGAGAAATAAATGCAACAAAGCAAACACAAAATTCCAATTTTTAGTCACTAGGAGCCATACCCAAAATGTAGACAGAAATAAACATCTAATTTAAACATACTGATGTTACAGTCACAAAACAAAATATTTCAGGAGGGCTTGGTTCATCTCTTAGTGTGTGTGATAATTTTTAGTAGAGGCCCAAATACTGTTGTGTATTAAATGAAGAAAGAGAAACATATGTTAATATAATAACAATAGCTTTTTTTTTCTCCTTGTGAGAGAAAAATCTTAAGTGACTTTTCTTGGTTACTTTGGGTGATGGACCAATCCTGGAATGTTGGAGGGAGAATATAGCACAGGGTGTTAAGGAAATGTGGATGGAACTGATGTTCCAACCACTGCGCTAAAAATATCTTCCTGCTAGGAATTCCTTTTTTATCAAACAACATGGGGGCCAGTTTCCCATCCTGGGAATGCCTTGTGTTCTATGGGAAGCAGTCTAGCCTTTTTGTATGTAAAACCTTTATTGTGCCTTATCTGGAAATCTAAATAAAAAGTGCTACTCAATTAAGAGATACTTGAAATCATCTATCTTTAAAATGGAGAATACAGCTGTGATATATATGGCCTAACATGTTTTGAAGAAAACCAAATAGTCACACACAAAAAAAGCTTATTTATACTCTCCTGGAGGAAAGAGGAAATCATTTTAGAACAAATATTTTGCAGAGGAAGCCAGTCACAAATCTTACCTCCTCAATTCTAAACCATAAGAAATGATCCTCAAGCTGTAGGTATAAACTTAAAAAGCATTTTGCATATGAGAAGAGAATTTCTTAGACCTAGTCTCAAGGCAGGTCTGTTGTCATTTATCTTTATTTAATGAAACTTCCAGAGACTAGAAATACAATTCTCTTCTTTGTAGGTTTGTATTTATTTTAAAAATACTGTGCTAGAAACTGAAGAATAATAACAATAATTTAATTTTATCAAATGCTATATTACAGGTTCTTATTAGAGTACTTCTTATTATTAACTTATTAAACCATCATAAACACTTGATAAAGTAGGCACACTTGGCATTCATATTTTTTAGATAAGGAAAGTGAGGCAACCTGCCTGAGATTGCAAGAAGAGCTCAGTGGCAAAGGCAAGCTTTAAAACCATGCCATCTGCCTCTACATCCATGTTTGTAACCACTGTGCTGGTTTACCTATGACTTTTTAAAAGATAATTAATCCCTCATTGTTCTACCTTGTTGATGAGATCCTATATTTATTGTAAAGCAATGGTTGTCAATTTTCCTTTTCAAAATGTTTCAGTTGAGTGCATGTCCTGTGTTCCCCTTCTTTTGTTTATAACTCTGTGTTTTTTTAATCATACATGATAAAAAAATAATAATTACAAATTTTTTTACCCAAAGGAAAAAAGTTATGGAATGAGCTATTGGGATCAGAAATTAATATTTTCAATTTCTTTTGTAATGCAGTTATCTTACTCTTATAATAACATTTTAAAGGTTGTAAACTCAGGATTTTTGTTGAAGAATGAGAAGGAAAACTCAACTCCTTGCATTTCCAGTTCCCACAAGTTTGCTTCTTTCTCTTTATAGCACTCCCTCCTGTGCTGATTAGAATTTTAAGAGGTTTGTTGATTAATTCCAAGTGATTCATACAGGGGACCTTTGCATTTTTCTTATTCCCTGAATAGATTAAGGGCTTCTGGGTGGGGACAAATAAGAAAAAATAGTGTCTGTGGAACCTTGCCCAGGTTGGCTGGTGAGGAGGAGAAAAGGAGCTCTAACAGCTAAAACAAGTAACTGTGATTTATCCAAAAATGGAAGAACCTTCTGTCAACAATAAAAATGGGCAAGTACCTAGTTAGACCACCATGGAAGAACTGCACTATTTCCTATAATTAAATAAATATTATTACTTGACTTTAATAGCATTTGGGATACTTTCTAATCACTAAGTTGCACATAATTCAGTCATCCAAGTTAAAGCATAATCTAATAAAAATTATACATTTTATTGTTCCTTTCTGCTTCAAATTCAAGAGATGGAAGGAGAGACTATGCTTGTGCTATAATGTTATGAATGTAAGAAAGTGTTGTAATTTCCAACAGGTAAACTATTATTTTTTTGTGTTTTTACTACTTAAGTTCATCAGATAATAGCTTTAGTAAATAAATAGATAATGGCATAGCAGAGGATTTTTTTCTCCAAAGCTAATCTTCAGCAACTGCAAAACACATTTTCTTGCATTCACTTCATTTGATAAATTTGTAAACATGTCATTACTTTTTGTACCCTTATCTCTCCCAACTATTGATGCCAGATTTATATGCTACCACACAGAGCAGATTTTTGGGAAGGATAAATGGAAAGACCCTTAAATGTACCTGTTTTGTCAGAGTGATGTGCCCCTGTTACTGTGATGCTCTGCTTGTGTTCTGCATTTTCCCAGAGTGCTGGGAGTTTGGAACATCTGGCCACAAGGACAGAAAATGTTATTGTCCACTGAGGCCTTGAACAGATCCAATCCTTTCCTGGTAGCAGAACATTCTCATTCATGCCTGGGATAGACTGGGATCCAGTCCTGCCTTGAAAAGGGATGCAGTACACTGGTGATGACCAAGCAGATGTGGTTTGGGGAGGGAAGGTTCTGCTAATTCCTGTCTCTGGCATATCATGGGGATTTGGTGGCTTTTGGATATTCCAAAAATGCCACAATCACTGTTTCTAAGAGAAGGGGACTCTTAATCAACTAAGCAGGACTGTGATGAAAGGGTGA
>NW_005875269.1:0-12657 GCF_000147115.1 Myotis lucifugus | reverse complement strand
AGAATCACTGATCGGCTGCCTCTAGCACACCCCACGCTGGGGTTCGAGCCCAAAACCTGAGCATGTGCTCTGACTGGAATTGAACCGTGACCTCCTGGTTCATAGGTTGATGCTCAACCACTGAACCACACTGGATGGGCTCTTCTTGTCTTTTTTTCTTTGTCAATTACAGTTGACATTCAATATTATTCTACATTAGCTTCAGGTGTACAGCGTAGTAGTTAGACGTTCATGTAATATACGAAGTGGTCCTCCCCATAAGTCTAGTACCATACCTAGTTATTACAGTATTATTAACTATATTCCCTAGGCTGTGCTTTCCATCCCTGTCATCTCTTCTTTTTTCCTTGCAATATTAAACTACAATTTTAAAGTCCAGTGGAACTAGATCAGGACACCACGAGGCCATCCAAGGATTTCCTGGGGAGCCATTCCCGTGGAAGATGCTTAGGGGGCTGGCCAAGCTCACCTTTGAGCTGAAATTGGAGCTCAGGTTGGCGCACCCTCTTGCAGTAAGTCAAACGCTCGCATGCTGTTGGACGATCTTGGAAAATCTGTAAGTGCTGTGGGATAACGTCCATCACTGCAGTTACTTCTGACAAGTAAAGGGCCAAGCATCAAAGAACAGCAGCGACTGGCCTGTGGGGTGCCTTTCACACGGACAGGTTTCCTGAGGGGTCATGTCCGTAGATGAAGCAGCCAAGCGTCCACCGACTGGAATGTAGACCGTTGTCCTCAGTCAGAACCACGAACCTAACATGAAACTCAGAGTCATTGCGACCTATTTACTGAAACTGTGGACAGAAACCCAGTCCCACAGAGTCGTTCTTAACACACATTTGATATTCTCAGCTTTTTAGGCAATAATGAAAGTTTACTTCAGCGTTTTATACAGGGTTTTTTTTCTTAAAGGTGCTGAAACATGTTTATTTTAGCAAGTTTCCATGCGTCCTTAGAAACACCACACAACTACGTAGATTTCTTCACGGATGCTAAATTCTGGATTTTCTTTCATGGAGTCAGTACCTTTAAAATTCTTATTCTTTAAAATCAGAGTTCTATGTAACGCATCTTTTTGGTGATACATTATGAACGTTTTTTCCCTGGGGCTCTGAGGGGTCTCAGTGTTGGGACTCAGCGAGCCCGTTTGGCTGTGTTTGCATGATGGATGACAGGGTTCCCTGGATTGGTTCTTTTCTCTGTTGCATTTCTCTGAACTGCCTCATTGTTTACTAATAACGCCATGTGTGCTCTCCAGGAAGCAGATGTCAAAATGAAGCTACGGGTGACCGGCCTGTGAAAAACAAAGGGGAGAAGAGCCTCGACGTCAGTCTGGTGGCTATGAGAAAAGAGGGGACGGAGGAAGATGGGGAGGCGGACGCAGCACAGTCCTGAGGCCGTGGCACATGTCCCGGGGCCACCGCACACGTTGCTCACGGAGGAGTCCTGTGTTGGCAGGAATGGGGGGGCCTCGTCCCCTGCTGTGCTCAGGGACAGGCTGCGAGCTGCTGGGAAGACAGTGGTCGGGGTCTGATGCTGGGGTGGCAGCTCGAGAGCCAGCAGGGCTCACAGCTGGGCCATGAGCTCCTACTTGAAGGGAGGGCAGCGAGGGCCTCCATGGCTGCCACGCCACCTCTGTGGGAGTCCTACTTTCAAAAGTAAAAGCCTTTCAACAATAAAGATTTAAAATAAAATTAAAAAGCCATTTCCTGGCCCTGGCAGAAGTGGCTCAGTTGGTTGAGCATCGTCCTGGGCATGGGAAGGTTGCTGGTTCGATTCCTGGTCAGGGCACATGCCTGGGTTGAGGGCTGGATCCCCAGGGGGAGGCATGCAAGAGGTCGCTGATGGATGTTTCACTCTCACATCGATGTTTCTCTCTCCCTTCCCTTCTTCTCTCTCTAAAAGTAAATGAATAAGTCATTTCTTATGTGTGGGATTGAATTTTCATTAGAACCAAATTATCCCTAGTAGAATGAAAAATAAATCTGTATGTAGAGTTTTTTTAAGGTTTTTTTTTAACGTTTTGTAGCTGAAAATAGGTCTGCTTTATTTTCTACCAAATTTAAGAGCTAGGAAAGAAAACACAAATTGAATTATATAACATTTTATAATTTCTATCTCTCTAAAAGAAGAGTAAACAGAATTAAGAGCAAGTAACCAAGCTGGGGAAATAAATATGACAGGCAAGTTAACAGTCTTTTATCTGGAAAGAATTCATACAACTTGATTTAAAAAAAAAAAAATGGACCCCAACAAATAGGTAAAAGATATAATTAGACAAGTCTCAAAAAAGAAAGTCTAAAACAGATAGATTAGAATATTTTCAACTTCATCAGTAATTAAAAATAAGTAATGTTAAATAAGATTAGTTTTAACCTAAGAAATTTACAGAGGTTTAAACATTTCTATTACTCAATACTTGTAAGAGTATGATGAAGTAAGTTATTCTTATACATTTCTGGAGGTGTGTAAATTGGTGATAATTATGGACTCTTATTTTCCCTTAAGAATACATGCTAAGGAAATAATTTAAAATAGAAAAAGGCCTTAAGGCACGAAAATGTTATTTTTGTCAGGACTCTTGATTAGGACAAACTCTGCTCAAGCGGCTTAAGCCAAAAAGGGTAAATTACATGTTCATATAAACAAACCATCAAACCCTGGAAGGCAGGGCTTAGAGCAGGGCTGGGCAGATTGGATGCAAGAACTCACGGCCTCTCTCTCTTTCTCTCTCTCTCTCTCTCTTGCTCTCTCTCTCTCTCTCTCTCTCTCACACACACACACACACACACACACACACACACACCATACCCCTCAGCATATGATGTATGTTGGCCTCGTTCTTGTAGCTCTGGGAGAAAACAAAACAAAAACAATGGTGTACAAATAAATTCTTTTTAAAAAAAAAAGTATGTATTTTTATTGATTTCAGAGAGAGAAAGGGAGAGGGAGAGAGATAGAAACACCAATGATGAGAGAGAATCATGGATCGGCTGCTTCCTGCACACCCCGCACTGGGGATCAAGCCCACAACCCAGGCATGTGCCCTGACCGGGAATCGAACCATGATCTCCTGGTTCATAGGTTGACACTCAACCACTGAGCCACGCCGGGCGGGGTACGATTGAATTCTTATGTATTGAAAGACTATGTACCCCAACAATAACCAAAGTGTTCAGAAGGAGCTCAGGGACCATCTCTCCTCACCAGGTGACATGGTAGAGAGCAAGGCAGCAAGTGTCTTTGGAGTGACATCCTTACAGCTGTGCTCCCAAGGGAATGGACTCTGCTCTCCTCCGCCTGGGTCCCAAGCCCATCACAGAACAATCCATGGCCAGCCTCTCCCTGTCCCATCTCTCAGCAAACCGCTACCTGCGGACTTATCCCAGGTCCTCATAGTCTCTCACCTGGACAGCCTGTATTGACTCCTAACAGGTCTCACAAAGGCCAGGATAACCCCACCCCACCCCCACAGGCCACCCACCCCATTAATCCACCCTGCACACCGTATCCAGCGTTGCCAGCATTCTTTTCTAAAACACACCTCTGAAGGGGTCCCTCTCGCCTCAGCTTTTCGCAGGGCTTGCTTTCGAGATGACGTCCGTGTCCTTTGACTCGGCCCTCGAGGTTGAGGCTGGTTCACCATCCCCTCTCCCTCCGCTCTGAGGCGCAGTCAGCAGGCACTGCCTGTCCAAGACTCTGTTCTTGCACCTGCTGCTCTGCACGCCTCTGCTGGGCAACCCGTCCCGGGCAAGTCCCACCCAGGCTCCTCGTCTGGGCTCCACCAGGGCCTTGGCTCCTGCGTGGGGGCGTCTCTAATCTCCTAAAGTAGATGCCCAGGGAGCCCACTCATAGGGAATCATACAGGTTGCCTCCCACAGGCGGCTCTAAGGGCAAGGGGCCTACTAAGCAAACCAAGTCTCAGCCTGTACACGCTCAAGGTTACAAAACCAACACCGAGACCGTCCATCACAGTCAACGAGGCTCTATGATCGCCAATCAAATAATTTCTTTGCTTTGCTTCTGCATCTTCTCTATAAATCTCTCTCCCAGCTCCTGCTGGCAAAGGCTCCCTAACCACTGCCGGTTTGGCACTGCCGCATGCGAATCAATCTTTGCGCAAATAAACTCGCCATGTTTAATGTGCCTCGGTTTATCTCTTCGCATGCCTCAGCTCTCACGCAGGCACCCGCCAAAAGCCCAGGACCACAGAAGCCTCTGAGGCCGCCCGGACCAGGAGATCAGAGGGAATGAGCTTCGGGAACATTCCCTAAGGCTCCTAGAAGGTCCCCCAGGATCAGCAGCCACCACCCACACCAGGGCCACGGCTGGACTGTGGTTGCCTCTCCCCTGTTTCGCTTCCCCTGGCAGGGCAGCCACAAAGAACCAGCCTGAACTCCAACCTCTGCCTCGGGATCTGCTTGGGGAAAACCTGCTCAGGCCGACAATTTCCTGGAAGGTCATGATCTGACCGAAGCGGGTCCGAAGGCCCACAGCCTGCGGAAGGATGAGCGGCTGTTCAGGGAGCTAATAGCCTGTTCCAATATCCCCCTCCCCACCCCCAGGTCTTCACTACTCTATTGCCCAACATCTAATTCTGTTAGGGGCAAGAATAGGATACTGGGGACTAGCTATGGTTACGGGAAATATTAATCATGCTCTGTTAACTGTGATTGCCTTGTTCTGGTTAAAGAAAGGACATTCTAACCTGGCTGGGAGTTGTACACCAGCCCCCCGCCCCCCCACACACACACACACCCTACCCCCCACCCCCTCCCCCACCCCCCGGACCTGGGAGCCAACCTTGGAATGCAGTCCATTCTCATACAAGAACTGCCTATTATCATGGAAAGATTAACAAACAATGGAGTCCCACCCCAGCCTGCATAGCCTACTTCCCCATGGGACCTTTGTCCTATCCTATATAAGCAACTGGCTTATGGGGGGTTGCAGAGCAGATTTCTATGGGTGGCTTGCTGCTCTCCCATGCTCCCAGCAGGATTGGGAATAAACTCCCATATAATTCAACCCTGTCTCTGCTGAATTGGCTCAAGTAGTGACAGGCAGCCCGGACCCCTTGGTTGTCTGAGTTACTGAAAGAGCGAGAGCTAGGCCCTCCACCTTCCCCCAGAGGTAAGGGCCATCTTGCCCCAGAGATAAGGAGCTACGTCCTCCATCTTACCTTGGCCACGTGTTTTGGCAAGGAGCTTCTTCCCGGAAGTTAAGACTCTGCTAGCCACACCCAGGAACAAGACATCGACTTGCGCCTGGCCAATCGGCAAAGCACAGTCCTTTCTCCTCCCCTTACTCCAACCCCCCCTATATAACCGGTCTCGAGGCGGGGTTCGCTCTCTTGGCCACTTGGCTAGCCGATGTGTCGGTGAGTCTGGTGGATGGGAGCTCAAGCTAGCTTGAAATACAGATTCTTATGCTTTTGCATCGGACTGCTGGCTCCCTGTTGGTTTCTTGGGAATCTTGAAATCTGGGCATAACAGTTACATATTCTAACTCAACTAGAACTGGCTTCCGGGGAAGCTGGACCTCGGCGCAGTGTGGAGGTCAAAGCAACACGCAGTCCAGTGTGGACAGAGGAGGGGCCCCCTGCTAACCTGGCAAGCTCAGGGGATACCTGGGTGGCAGCATTACAAACTCAGAGACCTAGGCAACCACATAGGAGGGTCTGAAATTTAAACTTCCTAACTTAAACAGGTCATGGCGGGTGGTCATGTCCTAGGCCAGTATCTTTCCTGACAAAGGTCAATCTTTATGTTAACTGTCTATTGTCTTTTTGCATCTAAGATAACATATATTTGGAATGCCGAGGTAATTTCATTTTTCTTCTTTTTTTTTACTGTTAACTACCCTATACCCCTAAGTAAAAGAAGTACCTTTTCCTTTTCCTTTTTATCCAGTCCCAGTTTCCCCGTTTTGCTTTCTCCCACCTCCCTAATCTATCACCAGTGGATTTCATGTAACTCCCTCCCCTTCCTCCTTTGACTGTAATGTATAAAATAAGGTGCAAGCCCAGCCGGTGTGGCTCACTGGTTGAGGGTCAACCCATAAACAGGAGGTCGAGGTTCAATTGCTGGCCAGGGCACATGCAGGAGGCAGCCTATCGATGATTCTCTCTCATCTCTGATGTTTCTCTCTTTCCCTTCCTCTCTGAAATCAATAAAAACATATTTTAAAAAATAAAATAAAATAAAAATAAGGTGCAAAACTGCCATTCCTGGGAGCATCTTCCCAATCCATTGAGATTTTGCTTCCTGGTAATTGTCAAAAGTTTGGCTCAAATTCATAAAAATTCTCTCAGGTTTGCACATTTCTTACGTTTACACCAGTAACCAAACTAATGCAGATGAGATCATCACTATCATTTCTCTCCATTAGTGTGGGAGTATTTTAACATTCAGGAAATCACTGTAGCCACACTGGTATTGATGAGTTGAATATTGGCCCTGGGACAGCTCTTGTTCTGTCTCCTGTTCTCTGTACAAAGCAGAGACCGTACAACGTGGACAGTCAGAGCCAGGCTGTGGGGTCTGCCATCGGCCTGCATCCCTGCTGGGTGACCTTGAGTAAGCCCACAGTCTCAACTTTTTCACGTATAGCATGGAGAGCACTCGATTCTATAGGTTTCTTTTTTGTTTTAAATATATTTTTATTGATTTCAGAGAGGAAGGGAGAGGGACAGAGAGATAGAAACATTGATGATGAGAGAGAGCCATTGATCAGCTGCTTCCAGCACTGCCCGCCCTCCCAAGAGGATTGAGCCCGCAACCTGGGCATGTGCCCTGACGGGGAATCCAACCGTGACCTCCTGGGTTCATAGGTGGATGCTCAACCACTGAGCCACGCCGGCCGGCCAGACAGTTTCTTAGGATTAAATGAGAGAAGGTGGAGGGAGTGCGTAAGCATGGGGCCCAACGCATAGCACATTCTCTCCAGACCGAAGCTACTAGTATAGGATAGTGATCTCTTTCTCCTGCACAAAGGCACCAGGTACAGTCTGTTCTCCAGTCAAGAGTGGATGCTTCGCTGTAGCTGGGCCCTGTTGAAGATGTGGGCTTTAGGATTTGACTGCCCATCGCCATTAAAATACAACCAACCACAATGAGAACATCTGGTTTCAATTGAAATGCTAGTCCCTGTGTTCTTCGAATCAGTGTAGGGTTTGGTTTTTTTTTTTCTGCTCTCCAAAACAAGTGAAAGCTTTGTGCTAAATTTACCATTGCTAAGTGGGCTGAAAACGTTCTTTATTAAAAAGCAAATCAGCCCAGGACGGCCTGGAGGAGAGCGGTCTACCTTGGCAAGTTGCCTTCACGTTAAGTGCATATTTCACAGTCAACTCACCGTGGTAGAGACATTTCTCCTGACCCTTCTGGCCCCAGTGATCTAATGCCGAGCCAAGCTTCTAGGGAAAATATCACCACTTACCACCAGTGAGTGAACCGAGCACTGTCTTCAAAATGAGCCTCCTCTCCCTATCAACGCTCACTGATACCATTTGTCGCTATCAGACGTGCTATTACAGTAAACACTATAGCTACATCTTTGCACCTTGTCTAATTATTGCCTTAATAATTCTTAGAAATAGGATGCCCAGGATATATGGTATACATATTTTTTTAATTGAACATAGATTGCCTTCCAGAAAGTTCTTCCCAGCCTATATTTTCAGCAACAGGGTACGAAAGTATCTTTCCTCCTACTCTCATCAACATGTAAATCTTGACCAGTTTGGTAGGTGCAAATTCATCTTATTGTTTTACTAGAGGCCCAGTGCATGGTTTTGTGCAATAATGGGGTCCCTCGGCCTGGCCTGTGCCCTCTCACAATTTGGGATCCCACCAGTGCACAATTGGGGCCGGGGAAGGACCAAGGGAGGTTGGCCAGCTAGGGAGGGACCTCGGGAGGGCTCCAAGGGCATGTCCAGCCCATCTAACCCAGTCCCAATCAGCTGGACCCCAGCAGCTAGTAACCTACCAGTTGGAGTATCTGCCCCCTGGTGGTCAGTGTGTGTCATCGCTACCGGTCAATGATTGAATGTTTGCTTAGGCTTTTATATATATAGATTTGCATTTCTTTAGTTACTCATTAGTTAAGCATCTTTATGTTTGCTTATTAACCATATGGATCCATTAGCTATTTGAATCTTTTGCTCATTTTTCTATAGACTGCTGGCATTGTTATTGACTTATATGCATTCTTTTGTTGTTGTTAATCCTACCCCACTAACGGGATTTATGCTCATTCTAAATCAATGAAGGCCCAAATAATGGGATTCTACTTTATTTCAGAATGGGAGAGTCCTACAATAGGAAGGGACCTTTAGCCCAGCTGGCGTGGCTCAGTGGTTGAGCGTTGACTTATGAACCAGGAGATCATGGTTCAATTCCTGGTCAGGGCACATACCCAGGTTGCGGGCTCAATCCCTAGTGTGGGGTGTGCAGGAGGCAGCCTATCAATGATTCTCTCTCATCACTGATGTTTCTATCTCTCTTTCCCTCTCCCTTCCTCTCTGAAATCAATACAAAAATATTTTTTTAAAAGAACTATTTAATTCAACACACCAACTCAACAGCCAGATCCCCTCCAGCAGCTCCACCACAGAGCTTGGAACTTCACAGTAAACATACAGTGACAAGAAAGAAAGGAAGGAAGAGAGAGAGAGAGAGAGAGAGAGAGAGAGAGAGAGAGAGAGAGAAAGAAAGAAAGAAAGAAAGAAAGAAAGAAAGAAAGAAAGAAAGAAAGAAAGAAAGAAAGAAAGAAAGAAAGAAAGAAAGAAAGAAAGAAAGAACCATACAGTGACAGGGGAGCCGCTCCTGAAGGCAGCTCTGTCCGAAAGGCTTCCTTGTGCTGATATAAAACCCCCTCCCCGCAGCTGCCTCCCAGGCATCCCAGCACTACCGTTGGGGACCAAGCAGAACAAGGCAGCGCCCTGGTGTTTGGAGACAGCTATGAGGGCCTCTCCCATCCGCCCCTGCCCCACCTTCTCCAGACTAAACCTCCAAATTCCTCATCTGGTGGTCATTGTTCCCATTCCCTTGCCATCTGGGTTGGGTGTTTTTTTTTTATGTTCAAGAATGTTTATTCATTGTCTGAAATAGCAAAAAAGTGGAAGCAACACAAACTTCTCTCACTAGAGAACTAGTTAAATAAATTACAGAATATTCATAAATAAAACTCAATTGCTGTGTTGTTTTTTCCTAATAGGATCCAGTTTTTCCACACTCCTCAAAGGGTGAGCCCACAGGTTCAGATACTTCCCCAGACCAGACCCTGACTAAAGGTAAGCGTGTGGCTATGGCCCAGCGCAAGCGCGTAAGGAGCGGGGGAGGCTGGACGTAAGCCCTGACTTAGGCTTTTATATTAAAAACTTTCAACCTAAAAGTGACGGCAAAATAACATTGGGGTGTGTGAGTCAGATTTGCCCTCTGAGCCACCAGTTATCTGACTCAGGGAAAGCTAGCAGTCACCTCCCTGATACTAAAGGGCATTATATTATACTAGTTATTATATGTTTGTGTCTACAAAGTATGCATAATATTTATGTCATATATTATATATGTTCTATATAATACATATTTATAAATAATATATTTATATTCTAATGCATTTATAATTTATACATATGTATTATATAATTTAATTATTATATACATATTGAATTTTACCTATGATCCTAGAAAAACAATGAAGGTTAAGAAACCTACCTCCTGACAGACAGATGGCCAATAGACATATGAAAAGATGCTCAAGGTTACTAATCACCAGATAAATTCAAATTACAATTACAATGAGATATCACCTCATACCTGTCAGAATGGCTATCATCAATAATCAACAAACAATAAGTGTTGGAGAGGAGCAGAAAAAAGGGAACCCTCGTGCACTGTTGGTGGGAATGCAGATTGGTGCAGCCACTATGGAAAACAGTATGGAGTTTCCTCAAAAATTAAATGTGGAACTGCCTTTTGACCCAGCAATTCCACTTCTGGGAGTGTAACCGAAGAAATGCAAAACACTAATTCTAAAGAATATACGCACCCCTATGTTCATCGCAGCATTATTCACAATAGCCAAGATCTGGCAACCCCAAATGCCCATCAGTAGATGAGTGGATAAAAAAGCTGTGGTACATCTACACAATGGAATACTACTTTGCCGTAAAGAAGAAAGAAATCTTACCTTTTACGATAGCATGGATGAACCTGGAGAATAGTATGCTAAGTGAAATAAGCCAGTCAGAGAAAGACAAACATCATATGACCTCACTTATATGTGGAATTTAATGAACAATGTAAGTTAACAAACAAAATAGAAACAGAAGCATAGATACAGAGAACAGACTGACAGTTGTCAGGGAGGAGAGGGGACTGGGTGAAAAAGGTAAAGGGAGGGACATGAGGATGGAGCCCTCATGAATGGGATTAGTGTTCTTACAAGAGACCCTACAGAGATCCCTTGGTGCCCTGATCTTGGGCCTCCCAACCTCCAGAACTGTGAGAAATAAATGTCTGTTGTTTATAAGGCAAAAAAAAAAAAAAAAAGGTAAAGGGATTAAGGAAAAAAAATACACACACACACACACACACACACACACACACACACATATACACACATACACACAGACAAGTGTAGTGATAGCCAGAGAGAAAGGGGGGTGAGGGGAGGTGGAGGTGGGCAAAGGGGGAAATGGCGATGGAAAGAGACTTTGCTTGGGCCCATGGGTGCACAATGCAGTGTGTGGATGGTGTTTTATGGAGTTGTGCACTTGAAACCCGTATGGTTTTGTTAACCAATGTCACCCAATGAATTCAATTTTTTTAAAAAAAGACAGAAACCTTCCCTTTCGGTGTTCTGGAGAACAGTTCACTGCAAAGAACCACCTTTCCCCTATGACTGGGATGACTCACAGAGGCCCCCCTTGTTTACAAGGCCAAGCCCAATGGGGGGCACAAGCCGGGCCGGAAAGCCGTGGTAAGGACGTTGGGTTCTGTCACAGTGTGAGGACTGGGGCTGGGAACGGAGCACGACACAATCTGCATTTTGCTTGGAAGGATCACTTCGGCTGTGGCGTAGAGAATGGACTGACTGTAGGAGAGGGGCCAGAGGAGGCCTCGTTTCTGTGTGTGCCTTTCTTGTCTCTCTTTTACAACTCGGGCAAGAACCTTTTAAGAGTTTTTAAAAATTTCAGCACCAGTGAAATGGATGGGATTAGTCAAGTGTCCAATCAAAGATACATGAGCTTTAGAAGAGTTGCTTCAAAAGTTATGGTAAAGTTCACTCACCCATGAAATGTGAAACGCGTAGGTTGAAAATTACTTCCAGCTGTTCGTGAAGATATATATACACCAGGAGACGGAGTTCTGTGCACGTCAGAGCCCGGGAGGCTAGCAGCTGGGTTAGTCTTCACCATGCTTCCTTTAAGAAAGGAGGAGTCAATGACCTTTCCAAAGAAAACTGTGTGGAAACTACCAGGTTATCGAGACAGAGGTAAAGAAGCCAGGGTAAACGCCAAGGTGAAATGTCTGGTTTTAGGTATACTTTGTGTGCTCTTAGCAGTAAAAATTACACTTGCAAATGTGTTAAGTTGGAACTCCATTATATGATACATACTGCTGGTGATTACACGAAATCCACCACTTCCTGCCTCATTGGTTCAGAGAAGCAATGTACCCAGTCTCAGGTGGATCAAAATTGGTCTAAACTAATCATAATCATCCTTCTCACTTTTCCGCCTTCCTACCCAAATGGAGGGGCCATGTGACCCACTTCCGGCCAGTGAGGCCTCAGTAGGCGCATGCTTGAGAGAGGTGTAGCTTTCCTGATTGAAAGGGTTACACACAGCTGGGCTGCCCTTCCCACTGCTTTCTGCTCTGTATTTGGGTGTGCTGGCTACTAGCCCATGCACTACAACAATGTACTCCAGGTACTCCATCTACTATATGTACTCCAGGTACTCCATGTACTATATGTACTCCATGTGCTCCATGTACTATATGTACTCCATGTGCTCCATGTACTCCATGTACTATATGTACTCCAGGTACTCCATGTATTCCATGTTCTACAACACTGGAAAGGCTGGGCTTACCAGGAGGCTGGCCATCCTCGTTAGCCACCAAACCAGCATCATCAGACTCCTACCTCCAGACTTTTCAAGTAAGAAATTGAAACTCGTATGTTTAACTCTCTGCAAACTGAGTTTTCTATTACTTGCAGTCAAAACACATTTTAAAATATGTATATTTTTATTGATTTCAGAGAGGAAAGGAGAGGGAGAGAGAGATAGAAACATCAATTATGAGAGAATCATTGCTCCTGCGCGCCTCCTACTGGGGATCAAGCCGGCAACCTAGGCACGTGCTCTGACCAGGAATCGAACAGGTGACCTCCTGGTTCATAGGTCGATGCTCAACCATTGAGCCATACCGGCCAGGTGTCAAAGACATTTTTAATTGAGTTAGGTTCGTGGTTCTGACTGAGGACAACGGTCTACATTCCAGTCGGTGGACGCTTGGCTGCTTCATCTACGGACATGACCCCTCAGGAAACCTGTCCGTGTGAAAGGCACCCCACAGGCCAGTCGCTGCTGTTCTTTGATGCTTGGCCCTTTACTTGTCAGAAGTAACTGCAGTGATGGACGTTATC
>NW_005875268.1:0-12660 GCF_000147115.1 Myotis lucifugus | reverse complement strand
AGGGTCTACAGCAGGAGTCCTCAAACTTCTTAAACAGGGGGCCAGTTCACTGTCCCTCAGACCGTTGGAGGGCCGGACTATAGTTTAAAAAAAAAAAAACTATGAACAAATTCCTATGCACACTGCACATATCTTATTTTGAAGTAAAAAAACAAAACGGAAACAAATACAATATTTTTATTTGCATGTGGCCCGCGGGCCGTAGTTTGAGGACCCCTGGTCTACAGCAACAATCAAGGCAAGAGAGTTTCCATCCTCATTATGATTCTTTGTCAAAGGAGAGAGACAAGAAATGAACAAATAAATAAGACTAATTTCTGAGTGCTGGGAACTGTGGAGAAAGACTTCAAGGAAGGGGGCATGGCAGTGGTCCTCAAGCTTTGATGTTCATGAGCTCACCCACAGCTTATTGAGTCATTCACTGTTGGGCCGCACTGTCAGGGCTCTGGGTTCAGCAAGGCTCCCAGGTGAGCTGACGGGGCTGGGCTGGGTTTCACCTGAAGAGGCACTGGGATGGTGGTAGTTAGGATTGGAGTGGGAATGGGAGAGCGTTCCAAGGAGGCGTACGCTGGAGTTGAGGCCTGAATGATGAAAAGGAGTAAGCCTCAGAAGCCAGGAGGGAATGATCCCAAACAGAGGTGCAGAAAGTGCACAGCTCTCCCAGCAGACATGAGCTCTGGGTGCAGAAAAGACAAAACAAAGGTCTGCTGGGTGTTGATTGGAAGTGAAGAGAGACAGACAAGGCCAACTCAGACCCAAAACAGTTCCGTTCTTTCTTTCCTCCTGCTTCACTGGGCTATGTTGTTTTAACATGAGAGTCAGAATATCTTTAACCCACAAAATAGTGGCTGTTAGTTGGCACAGAAAATAAGACCCAATATGAGGTTACTTTAAATGGCATCTTCTGACACTGACAATGGGGTTTCAGTTCCTGTCACGCCACTACTACTTTCAATTGTAATTTTTCAAGTAAAAACCATCTATTGTGTTATATGCAATGTACACTGGTGTTGTATACTATTTAATCATTATTTTTCAAAATCTGGTAACTTGTCAAATCGTCAAGTTATTGCAAAAGATCAAAGACCAGATCCATGCCTTTTCTTTCCTCACTCTGCCACCTTGGTGTTTTTCTAATACAAATGTGCTTAGAAGTGAACTCACTTAACAGGCTTCCGGAAGGGGCATGTCCTCCCCAGCCCCGGGGGAGCAGGGAAGGAGTGCCAGCTGGGACAGGATATGACTGGGCTTCCGTGGGTTCTCAGCCAGGGCAAGCTGACTCTGTCAGGACAACTGACTCCCCTCTTTCTCTCTCTCTCTCAGCACAGGGAGCTGCTTCTGCACAGAGCCTCTGCATTCTTCTTTTCCTTTGATCGGTTTGTATGGAGCAGTGATGTTTCATGACCAATAAAGGCAGCCTCTTCATGTCATTCACAAAGGAACAGCAAAAATAGGGAGGAAAAGAAACAACTCCCACTCAAAAGAAAAGGAAATAAGTGAAATGGAGGCAAGCAATTTGTAAGAGAAAGAATTCAGAGCAATGGTTATAAGTACACTGAAAAGGATGGAAAACAAATTCAACAACATGTAAGAATCAATAGGAAATAAAGAAGAATTAAGAGAAAATGAAGAATGCCATAGCTGCAATAAAGGACACAATGGAAATTTCAACAGTAGAATAGGAAAAGCTTAGGACCTCATCAGTGAGTTAGAAGACAAGGTAGAAAAAAACCACCCAAGCACAGCAGCAACTGGAAAGAAAACTTAAAAAGCAGGAGGAGAGCCTAAGGGAGCTTTGGGACAACACAAAATGAAACAACATCCACATAATAGGGGTGCCAGAAGGAGATAAAATGGAACAAAAACATAAAACCTGTTTGAAGAAATAATGTCAGAAAACTTCCCTGATGTTGGGAAGAAAAAGCCACACAAGTCCAAGAAGCACACAGAGTCCCAAACAAGATGAACTCAAAAAGACTGACACCAAGACACAACATAATTAAATTGACAAACATCAATGACAAAGTAAGAATCTTAAAGGCTGCCAGAGAGAGACAGAAAGTTACCTATAAGGGATCTCCCATTAGACTATCAACTGATTTCTCAACAGAAACACATCAGGCCAAAAGGGAATGGAATAAATATACAAAATGATGCAAAGCAAGGGACTGAATCCAAGAATACTATACCCAGCAAGGCTATCATTCAAAATTGAAGGGGAGCCCTAACCAGTTTGGCTCAGTGGATAGAGCATCGGCCTGCAGACTGAAGGGTCCTGGGTTCGATTCTGGTCAAGGGCATGTACCTTGGTTGTGGGCACATCCCCAGTAGGGGCGTGCAGGAGGCAGCTGATCGATGTTTCTCTCTCATCGATGTTTCTAACTCTCTATCCCTCTCCCTTCCTCTCTGTAAAAAATCAATAAAACATATTTTTTTAAAAATTGAAGGGGAAAACAGGAGCTTCACAGATTAAAAAAAAAAGGCCAAAGGAGTTTATTACCATCAAGCCAGCAATACAAGAAATGCTAAAGGAACTGCTGTAAAAAGAAGAAACAGAAAGGGAAGAAGGAATACAGGTATAAAGAATAAAAATGGCAACAAAGAAGTACCTATCAATAATAACTTTAAACATAAATGGATTAAATGCTCCAATCAAAAGACAGGGTAGCTGATTGTATAAGAAAACTTGAACCATATATTTGCTGTCTACAAGAGGCCCACTTCAGAACAAAGGACTCACACAGATTGATAGTGAAGGAATGGGAAAAAAATTGTCAGGCAAATGGGTAATGAGAAAAAAGCTGGGGTAACAATACTTATATCCAACAAAATAGACCTCAAAGTGAAGGCTATACTAAGAGATAAGGAGGCCCACTTCACAATACTAAAGGGAGCAATTCAACAAGAACCTACAACTCTGGTAAACATATATGCACCCAATACAGAAGCACCCAAATACATTTTAAAAAAAAAACTTCTGGAAGATATCAAGGGAGCAATACAGTCATAGTAGGGGAATTTAATACCCCATTGACACCACTCGATAAATCCTCTAAACAAAAAATCAGCAAAGAGACAGCAATCTGAAATGACTCATGGGTCAGATGGAACTAATTGACATCTTCAGAACATTTCACCCCAAAGCTACACAATATACATTCTTCTCAAGTGCACACAGGACATTTTCAAAGATAGACCTCATATTAGGAACAGGCAAAGTCTCTTCAAATTCAAGAAGATAGAAATCATATCAAGCATCGTCTCAGATCATATTAACATAAAATTAGGAATTAACTACAGTAAAAGCAATGAAAAAAAATCAAACACTTGGAGACTAAATAGCATGCTATTAATCAATGATTGGGTTACCAACGAGATCAAAGAAGAAATAAAAAGCATCCTGGAAAAAAATGACAATGAAAACACAACAATCCAAAATTTATGGGACACAGTGAAAGCAGTCCTAAGAGGGAAGTTCATAGCTCTACAGGCCTACCTCAAAAAAACAAGAAAAAGTGGTAATAAATTATCTAAACTTACAACTTAAAGAATTAAAAAGAGAACAACATGCCTTAACTGGCTTGGCTCAGTGGATAGAGCATCAGCCTGCGGACTAAAGGGTCCCAGGTTCGAGTCTAGTCAAGGGCATGTACCTTGGTTGCTGGCACATCCCCAGTAGGGGGTGTGCAGGAGACAGCTGATCGATGTTTCTCTCTCATCGATGTTTCTAACTCTCTATCCCTCTCCCGTCCTCTCTGTAAAAAATCAATAAAATATATTTTTAAGAAAAAAGAGAGAGAGAGAGAAACAAGAAAAGTCCAGAGTAAGCAGAATGAAGAAAATAATAAAGGTCAGAGTGGAAGTAAACTACATAGAGACAAAAAATATATATAAATATACAAAAGGTCAATAAAACCAAGAGCTGGTTCTTTGAAAGGATAAACAAGATTGATGAACCTCTAGCTAGGCTCACCAAGAAGCAAAGAGAGAGGACCCAAATAAAAAAATCAGAAATGAAAGAGGTGAAGTAACAACCGACCCCACAGAAATACAAAGGATTGTAAAAAATACTACAAACAACTTTACTCCAACAAACTGAACAACCTAGATGAAATGGACATATTCCTAGAAAAATACAAGGTTCTAAAACTCAATCAGGAAGAATGAAAAACCTGAATAGGCCAATAACTACTGATGAAATTAAAGCAGTAATTTAAAAACTTCCAGCAAACAAAAGCCCTGGACCGATGGCTTCACAGGGGAGTTTTACCAAACATTCAAAGAAGAACTAAAACCAACTCTCCTCAAACTATTCCAAAAAATTCAAGAGGAAGACACACTTCCAAGCTCTTTCTATGAAGCCAGCATTACCCTAATCCCAAAACCAGATAAAGACACTACAAAGCAAGAGAATTACAGGCAAATATCCCCGATGAACTTAGAGCTAAAATCCTCAACAAAATTCTAGCAAATCAGATCCAGCATTACATTAGAAAAATCATACACCATGACCAAGTGGGATTTATTCCAGGGATGCAATGCTGGTGTCCGCAAATCAATCAACATGATACATCACATAAACAAATTGAGAGACAAAAATCACATGATCGTATCAACTGATGCAGAAAAAACATCTGACAAAATCCAACACCCTTTCCTGATAAAAACCCTCAGCAAAGTGGGAATAGAGGGATCATACCTGAACATAATAAAGGCCATATATGACAGACCAACAGCCAACATCACACTCAATGGGCAAAAACTGAAACCATTTCCCCTAAGAACAGGAACAAGACAGGGATGCCCACTCTCACCACTCCTGTTTGACATAGTATTGGAAGTGCTAGCCATAGTGATCAGACAAGAAGAAATAAAAGGCATCCAAATTGGAAAAGAAGAAGTAAAACTGTCATTATTTGCAGATGACATTATATTGTTCATAGAAAACCCTAAAGACTCCATCAAAAAACTACTAGACTTAATAAATGAATTCTAAAATGTAGCAGGATCCAAAATTAACACCCAGAAATCTATAATTTTTATATACCAATAACGAACTCACAGAGATATTTAAAAAAAAAAAAAACCATTTACCATTGCACCAAAAAAATTAAGATATCTAGGAATAAACTTAACTAAGGAGATAAAAAACCTGTACTCAGAAAACTATGAGACATTGAAAAAATACTAGAGGAATCCACAGGCAGCAAAATAGCAGACATATACTGAAGCAATTTCTTCACTGATACTGCTCCTAGGGCAATGGAAACTAAAGAGAAAATAAACAAATGGGACTACATCAAAATAAAAAGCTTCTGCACAGCAAAAGAAACCATCAACAAAACAATAAGAAAGCCCACTGCATGTGAGAACATATTTGCCAATGTTATCACCGATAAGGGTTTAATCTCCAACATTTACAGGGAACTCATACAACTTAACAAAAGGAAGATAAACAGCCCAATCAAAAAATGGGCAAAGGACCTAAATAGACACTTTACGAAAGAGGACATACAGAAGGCCAAGAGACACATGAAAACATGCTCAAAGTCACTAATCATCCGAGAGATACAAATCAAAACGACAATGAAGTACCATCTCACGCCTGTCAGAATGGCTATCATCAACACACCAGCAAACAACAAGTGCTGGCAATGATGTGGAGAATAAGGAACCCTCGTGCACTGCTGGTGGGAATGCAGACAGGTGCAGCCACTGTGGAAAACAGTATGATGTTACCTCAAAAAATTAGAAATGGAACTCCCATTTGACCCAGTGATCCCACTTCTAGGAATATATACCAAGAAAACAGAAACTCCAATCAGAAAGGACATATGCACCCCTATGTTCATAGCAGCACAATTCACCATAGCTAAGATTTGGAAGTAGCCTAAGTGCCCATCAGCAGATGAGTGGATTAAAAACTGTGGTACATCTACACAATGGAATACTACACTGCTGTAAAAAAAAAAAAAAAAAGGAACTCTTGCTATTTGCAACAACATGGATGGAGCTAGAGAGCATTATGCTAAGCGAAATAAGCCAGTTGGAGAAAGATAAATATCATATGATCTCACTCATTTGTGGACTATAATGAACAACATAAACTGATGAATAAAAATAGAGCCAGAGTCTTAGAAGCATCAAACAGACTGTCCAACCTAAGAGGGAAGGCAGGGGGAGAAGGGTTAAGATGTGGGAAGAGCTCAGGAGATCTATCTCAGTGCTGTGGCAGATGCAATGGCGTGAGCACACTCCGCCTGCACAAGCTTCCTCGGCACACCAGGAAGTGGCATCGCCCGCCTGAGCTGACCCCCTAGAGCCCCTACATAGTACCCTGATCTTTCCTACTATTGGTTGCCCTATGGATGTTGTAAACTTCTGATTGGTCTGGAATGTTATATATGTTCCTGCACTCACACAATAAACTTAGATCTGCGTCACTGAACCTGGTCTCCGGAGTCGGGCATGCTGCGTTAGGACTCCGTCGGCCTCACCCCCGAGGGACCCCCTGCTTCAGTAAGAGATCAACCAAAGGTCTTATATGCATGCATATGAGCATAACCAATGGACACAGACAGTAGGGGGTGAGGGGTGAGGGCATGAGTTGGGGCGGGAGCGGAAGCAGCTGGAGAGAAGTCAATGGGGAAAAAGGAGACTTAGGTAATACTTTAAACAATAAAGAATTTAAATTTTTTTTTAAAAGCTGCAGCAGAGAACCAAGATGGCAGCAAAAGGTATAAACCTGTACGTGCTGCCCCCCACAACAACATTAAAACTACAACTATAAGACAAAGCAGCTATCATCCAGAACCACAGGAAAGCTGGCCGAGTGGAAGTTCTACAACTAGAAGGAAAGAAAAAAGCGCATTGAGACTGGGTGGGAGGTGCAGAGGTGCCAAGAACAAAGGTACAAAGGCGAGCGAGAGGCGGCTGCACCTGGGTGTGCGGTTTTTTCAATCAGAAGGGGATACAAGCCCCCGACTGCACTGAACTCATTTAAGGTGAGACTCTGAGGTCCCAGACTCCTACGGGGAGAAACTGGACTGTCTTGCAGCGGGTCAGAAAGCGAGGGTGGCTTTCTCGCAGAGCTGCTCGCAGGGATCATTGTTGTTGTGGGGAACGCAGAGGGACTCGGGACGCAGAGACGGGGAGTCACGGAGACGGCTGACGACAGCCATCGCTGCTTGCTCCACCCTGGTGATTCTCTGAGACCCCGCCCCACTCAATTTACATCCCCACCCAAGCTGTGCGCAGCGGAGCAAAGGAATCACCCTCACTTTTGCAGCCTAACCTAACAAACTGCAGCTGGGTCAGAGAGCTCCAAAACTTCCAAACCCCAAACCAAAAGGAGAAATCTGCTGATATCGCTGTAGCTCCTGCTGGGTGGACTCACACAGTGGTTGACTTGGAGATCCAGGAGCCAGGGTACCCCTGGTCAGATACCAGATTTCAACTCCTCACATCCATAAGGGACACACTCAAGAAGCAGACTCAGTGAGCACCAAAGACCCACTGAAGCAAGTCCTACCCCATAAGGGTGTCTCCAGCACAGCAGTTCTTCCACTGTAGACACAGTGGGTCCTCGCAGTCAACCAAAAATGCAGAGACAAAGAAACATGTCACAAATGAAAGAAATGGAGGAAAGCAAACTAATGGAGGACATAGAGTTCAAAACCACAGTTATAAGGCTACTCGAGAATCTTCTACGAACCTCCGAGGAACTTAGTGAGACCTTCAAGGATCTTAATGAGAATGCCAAAAAATGGAAAAGGACCAGTCAGAAATTAAACATACACTGACTGAAATTAAAAATAATATACAGTGGTCCAACAGCAGACTAGAGGATCCCAAGAATCAAGTCAAAGTTTTGAAATACAAAGAAGCAAAAAACACCCATCCGGAAAAGCAAAACGAAAAGAGAATCCAAAAATATGAAGATAGTGTAAGGAGCCTCTGGGACAACTTCAAACATACCAACATCCGAATTAGTCCAGGAAGCGAAGAGAACCCCAAATAAGATGAATCAAAGAGGACCACACCAAGACACATCATAATTAAAATGCCAAGGGCTAAAGACAAAGAGAGAATCTTAAAAGCAGCAAGAGAAAAACAGTTAGTTATCTACAAGGGAGTACCGATACAACTGTCAGCTGATTTCTCAACAGAAATCATGCACACCAGAAGGGAGTGGCAAGAAATATTCAAAGTGATGAATGCCAAGAACCTACAACCAAGATTACTCTACCCAGCAAAGCTATCATTCAGAATTGAAGGTCAGATAAAGAGCTTCACAGACAAGAAAAAGCTAAAGGAGTTCATCACCACCAAACCAGGATTATATGAAATGCTGAAGGATATTCTTTAAAGAAGAGGAAGAAGAAGAAAAAGGTAAAGATAAAAATTATGAACAACAAAGTGACAACAAATAAACATCTATCCACAAGTGAACCTAAAAATTAAGTCAGAATAAACTGGTGAATATAATAGAAGCAGGGGGCATAGAAAGGGAGTGGACTGACAATTCTTGGGGGGATGGAGGTGTGGGGGGTGTGGGAAGAGACTGGACAAAAATCTTACACCTATGGATGAGGACAGTGGCAGGGGGTAAGGGCATGGGGTGAGGTGGGAACCAGGTGGAGGGGAGCTATGGGGGGAAAAAAGAGGAACATCTGTAATAATCTGAACAATAAAGATTTATTAATTTTAAAAAAAGCTGCAGCAGATAGCCTGGCACTTCTGAATGCCATTCCTAGGAAACCTTCGCATGGACACTTTGCAGCTGACTCTGCAAACTGCAGGCAGCAATGTGGAGCCTTGTGCCTGCCTTCGGCCTCGTGATTCTTTAGGTTCCTATTAGGTTCTTTAACATACCCACTGCACACCTGGCTGCTATCTGGCCCTAGGGCAAAACACAGAGAGCAAGAAGCCTTCCTGTATTCACATGAAACCAAGCGGTTTGCCGAGCCGCAGTTTGCCGACCACTGCCCTAGACCAAGTGGAACAAGATCTGGACACTGTTTCAGAAGCTTCCCAGGTATAGCTGACTATATTTCTAAAGATGATGTCGCACTGCTTCCCACCCTTATGCTTTCCTCAATGTGTCCTCACCATGTACTCCTGTAGAGAACGGCTCTAACCCCCCTTCATCTGGGTGGGCTTGTGTGCTTCCTATAGTGTGGCAAAGATATGGCTGTGTCACTTCTGAGGGTATGTCACACGGGCCCTGCATGCCCACCAGTTTTGCTCGGGAGTCTGAAGCAGTGAATGACCCTGGGACTGCTGTGCTGAGAGGCCACATGTCGGCACTCGGGTTGCCAGGCCCAGGTCACCGTGACAGAACACCACACAGGTAGTAAAGCCATCGTGGACCCTCCACCACCTGAATATCACTGAGGAAAAGAGCAAAGAATCACCAGCTGAGCTCTACCCAAATTCTGATCCACAGACTCCTTGGATGTAGCAATGCTTCTACACCACTGGTTCTGCAGGCATGCTCACTTGCATACCAGTGGGCTCTAACATGCAGCAGGGTGAAGAGCCACCTCTCACGCTGTGGCCACTTGTGTACACAATTATACTAGTGCCCCCTGGACTCCTGCCCTTCTAGAGCTTCCTGCCTATATCCCATGCTTCCAAACAGGGCCTCTTATCTCTAACAAATTACTCCCTCGTGAAACACTTACAGAGATCCTAGTCTCACCCAGTCCTGGTCCAGGCCTGTGGCTGGCCTCGTCTATAGCTCATGGGCCAGCCTGTGGCAATCACCATTGGAATGAACTCAGGCTCCCTTGATATGGCATGGGTCCCCTCTGTCATAGGTCCCAAACATGCACTGTCAGAAGCCTACATATGCCACCCCCAGTGCCCACCCAGACAGCATTGCCCACAGGCCCAGCCCAGAGTGACTAGCAGTAAATCCACTCTTAACAGAGTAACACAGCAAAGACAGAAACTAGATCTTCTCAATCTGAACCCTCAGCCCTGAGCCATCACTGCCTTCCAGGCCCATTTTGAATGGTTATACCAGTTCATTCAGAGTCTTTTTTGTTGTTATTAATCCTCACTGGAGGATATTTTCCCCCCACTGATTTTTAGAGAGAGTGGAAGGGAGGGAGGGAGGGAGGGAGAGAGAGAGAGAGAGAGAGAGAGAAACATTGATGTGAGAGAGACACATCCATTCATTGCCTCCCACACATCTGGGTCACATCTTGATCAGGACTATGAGCCAACCTGCAACCCAGGTATGTGCCTTTGACCAGGAATCAAACCTGAGACCCTTTGGTGCTTGGGTTGATGCTCTAACCACTGATCAACACCAGCCAGGGCTCATTCAGTCTTTTTTCCAGATGCCAATGGTCGTTTCCTCTCAAACTGGTGGGAAACTCTGCTAAGGCACTGTGGCTTACCTAGGAATTTATGCTGCCCTTCATAAGAGAAGGCAAATCTTGAAATAAGACACAGGGTAATCTGTGTCTAGAGGAGTCCTAGCCCAAGTGTTGTTTATTACAAAGGATTGAAAAGAGCGGGGCCACGTCTCTGGGAGAAGCCATCCATGCCCAGGCTGCTGCCGTGTGAGGTTCAGCTGTTTGTTTTGCGCACACTTTCTGTTTCTCTCCCCTTGGGCCTCATGCCAATGATGACATCTCCAGGTTGGTCACCATGGTGACCTAAGTTGTCAACTTCCATCTTCCTTTCTTTCTTCATCAGCAAGCCCTACGGTTCACAGCGGACACTTTAGCAGCCACTTATCAAATACATGCTTCTGAAAGACAGCCTGTGATTGACAAGGGAACTTTAAAAGGCCAAGGACATGGGCTTCTTAAGGTAAGTGTGTGATGGCATTGACAGGGCTTCATTTTGAGATGTTAACATGACACCAAAGAAAAAGACACAGTTTATTTTATTTTATTTATTTACTTTTTAAATTGTTGAGTCTATTGCAAATGTCCCCCCCGCCTTACCTCCTGTTTGCCCCCTCCAGCCAGCCTGGCCCCCTCCGGCTTTCACCACACTATTGTCAGTGCCCATGGATTATGCACATATTCATATATGTTCTTTGGTTAATCTCTTCTCGTCCTCCCCACCTGCCTTCCATCTGAAATTCATCAGTCTGTTCCATGTGTCCACGCCTCTGGTCTCATTTTGTTCATCAGTTATTTTGTTCATTAGATTCCACATATGAGTGAGATCATGTGATACTTGTCTTTCTCTGACTGGCTTATTTCACTTAGCATAATGCTTTCTAGATCCCTCTATGCCAGTGGTTCTCAACCTTCCTAATGCCACGACCCTTTAATACAGTTCCTCATGTTGTGATGACCCCCAATTTCATTGTTACAAATTGAACATAATTAAAGCATAGTGATTAATCACAAAAACAATATGTTTTCCGATGGTCTTAGGCGACCCCTGTGAAGGGGTCGTGACCCACAGGTTGAGAACTGCTGCTCTATGCTGTCGCAAATGGTAAGAGATCCTTCATTTTTACTGCTGCATCGTATTCCATTGTGTAAATGTACCACAGCATTTTTATCCAATCATCTGCTGATGAGCACTTGTGCTGCTGTGAACATAGGGGTGCATATATCCTTTCTGATTGGTGTTTCTGGTTTCTTAGGATATATTCCTAGAAGTGGGATCACTGGGTCAAATGGCGATTCCATTTTTAACTTTTTAAGGAAACCCCATACTCTTTTCCACAGTGGCCGCACCAGTCTGCATTCCCACCAGCAGTGAACTAGGGCTCTCTTTTCTCTGCATCCTCACCAGCATTTGTTGTTTGTTGATTTGTTGATGCTAGCCATTCTGACAGGTGTGAGATGGTACCTCATTGTTGTTTTTATTTGCATGTCTCTGATGACCAGTGACTTTGAGCAAGATCATATTTACCAATGATTAATTAGATAAAGGATTAATCTCCAAAATATATACAACTCAACACCAGATACCCTACACCCTAGCTGATTTGGCTCAGTGGATAGAGCGTCGGCCTGCAGACTGAAAGGTCCTGAGTACAATTCCGGTCAAGGGCATATGCCCAGCTTGTGGGCTCAATCCCCAGTAGGGGGCATGCAGGAGGCAGCCTATCAATGATTCCCTCTCATCATTGATGTTTCTATCTCTCTCTCCCCCTCCCTTCCTCTCTGAAATCAATAAAAATATATTTAAAACAAACAAACAAAAAAACACCAGAAACCCTATAAAAAATAGGCAAAGGACCTTAATAGACACTTCTTCAAAGAGAACATACAAAAGGCAACAGATATGTAAAAAGATGCTCGAGACGCAGTTTATGTTGAAGGCAGGACTTAGCCCGGGCCCACGAGCTCAGAAACTTGAAGTCAACAAAAGGTAAACTGGGTTTGGCTCTTACAAGTCCCCTCCTGTGAGAATGACCTATGCCCTGCAGCATTAAAGGGTGGGTTCTGAGGAGGAAATGTCTCATTTCTGTGACTTTTAATGTGTTGAAGAAAATTATGCAGGCACATTAGAATATAGCCGTTAAATCGAATGACATCAATACTAGATTTAAAGTGAAATTCAAGTTCCTTGATAGTAACCATTCCATTGACTCATCCTTTATGCCTTAAATTAAGGTTACATTTCAGTAAAACTTTATTTTAAAGCCACAAAATTGAGGGTTTGACTTTTCGTTCA